>NC_134410.1:84844583-84912354 GCF_038048845.1 Mixophyes fleayi
TAGAGAGGAAATGGTTGCTGCAGGGAAGAGAGGACATGGGGGCTGCAGGGAGGGGAGAGATATGGGTGCTGCAGGAAGGGAACAGGACATGGGTGCTGCAGAGGGGGGAGGAACAGGACATGGGTGCTGCAGGGGGGGGGGGGGAGGGCATAGGTGCTGCAGGGGGGAACATGACATGGGTTCTGCAGGAAGGGGGGAACAGGACATGGTGCTGAAGGGGGGGTAAACAGGACATGGGTGCTGCAGGGGGGGAAACAGGACATGAATACTGCAGGGGGGATGGACAGGACATGGGTACTGCAGGGGGGGAAACAGGACATGGGTACTGCAGGGGTGGAAACAGGACATGGGTACTGCAGGGGGGAAAACAGGACATGGGAGCTGCAGGATGGGGGTAAAGGGACATGGGTGCTTCAGGGAGGAAAACAGACATGGGTGCTGTAGGGGGGGCAGGTCATGGGTGCTGCGGGGGGGACATGTCACAGGTGCTGCAGGGGGGGGGAACAGGTCATGGGTTGCTGCAGGGGGTCGAAACAGGACATGGGTGCTGCAGGGGGTCGAAACAGGACATATGTGCTGCAGGGGCGGGAAACAGGACATGGGTGCTGCAGGGGGGGGACATGACATGGGTGCTGCAGGGGGGGGACATGACATGGGTGCTGCAGGGGGGGGAACAGGACATGGGTGTTGCAGGGGGGGGGACAGGACATGGGTGCTGCAGGGGGGGAAACAGGACATGGGTGCTGCAGGGGGGGAAACAGGACATGGGTGCTGCAGGGGGGGAAACAGGACATGGGTGCTGCAGGGGGGGAAACAGGACATGGGTGCTGCAGAGGGGAAACAGGACATGGGTGCTGCAGGGGGGGGAAACAGGACATGGGTGCTGCAGGGGGGGGAAACAGGACATGGGTGCTGCAGGGGGGGGGGGACAGGACATGGGTGCTGCAGGGGGGGAAACAGGTCATGGGTGCTGCAGGGAGTGGAAACAGGATATGGGTGCTGCAGGGGGGGGGGCAGAAGATGGGTGCTGCAGGGGGGGGAAAGGACATGGGTGTTGCAGGGGGGGGGGAAACAGGACATGGGTGCTGCAAGGGGGGAAACAGGACATGGGTGCTGCAGGGGGGGGGGGAACAGGACATGGGTGCTGCAGGGGGGGGGAGGACAGGACATGGGTGCTGCAGAGGGGGGACAGGACATGGGTGTTGCAGGGGGGGGACAGGACATGGGTGCTGCAGGGGGGGAAACAGGACATGGGTACTGCAGGGGGAGAAACAGGACATGGGTGCTGCAGGGGGGGGCAGGACATGGGTGCTGCAGAGGGGGAGGGACAAGACATGGGTGCTGCAGGGGGGGGAAACAGGACATGGGTGCTGCAGGGGGGAAGGGGACAGAACATAGGTGCTGCAGGGGGGGAAACAGGACATGGGTTCTGCAGGGGGGAAACAGGACATGGGTACTGCAGGGGGGGAAACAGGACATGGGTACTGCAGGGGGAGAAACAGGACATGGGTGCTGCAGGGGGGGAGGCAGGACATGGGTGCTGCAGAGGGGGAGGGACAAGACATGGGTGCTGCAGGGGGGGAAACAGGACATGGGTGCTGCAGGGGGGAAGGGGACAGAACATAGGTGCTGCAGGGTAGGAAACAGGACATGGTTCTGCAGGGGGGGAAACAGGACATGGGTGCTGCAGGGGGGAACAGGACATGGGGTGCTGCAGGGGGGGAGAAAGAGGACATGGGTGCTGCAGGGGGGGGAGAAAGAGGACATGGGTACTGAAGGGGGGGAACAGGACATGAATACTGCAGGGGGGATGGACAGGACATGGGTACTGCAGGGGGGGAAACAGGACATGGGTACTGCAGGGGTGGAAACAGGACATGGGTACTGCAGGGGGGAAAACAGGACATGGGAGCTGCAGGATGGGGGTAAAGGGACATGGGTGCTTCAGGGAGGAAAACAGACATGGGTGCTGTAGGGGGGGGCAGGTCATGGGTGCTGCGGGGGGGACATGTCACAGGTGCTGCAGGGGGGGGGAACAGGTCATGGGTGCTGCAGGGGGTCGAAACAGGACATGGGTGCTGCAGGGGGTCGAAACAGGACATATGTGCTGCAGGGGCGGGAAACAGGACATGGGTGCTACAGGGGGGGGACATGACATGGGTGCTGCAGGGGGGGGACATGACATGGGTGCTGCAGGGGGGGGAACAGGACATGGGTGTTGCAGGGGGGGGCAGGGTGGGGGGGGGACAGGACATGGGTGCTGCAGGGGGGAAACAGGACATGGGTGCTGCAGAGGGGGAAACAGGACAAGGGTGCTGCAGGGGGGGAAACAGGACATGGGTGCTGCAGGGGGGGGAACAGGACATGGGTGCTGCAGGGGGGGAAACAGGTCATGGGTGCTGCAGGGAGTGGAAACAGGATATGGGTGCTGCAGGGGGGGGCAGAAGATGGGTGCTGCAGGGGGGGGAAAGGACATGGGTGTTGCAGGGGGGGGAAACAGGACATGGGTGCTGCAAGGGGGTGAAACAGGACATGGGTGCTGCAGGGGGGGGGAAACAGGACATGGGTGCTGCAGGGGGGGGGGGGGAGGACAGGACATGGGTGCTGCAGAGGGGGGACAGGACATGGGTGTTGCAGGGGGGGGACAGGACATGGGTGCTGCAGGGGGGGAAACAGGACATGGGTGCTGCAGGGGGGGAAACAGGACATGGGTGCTGCAGGGGGGGAAACAGGACATGGGTGCTGCAGGGGGGGGAAACAGGACATGGGTGCTGCAGGGGGGAACAGGACATGGGTGCTGCAGGGGAAACAGGTCATGGGTGCTGCAGGGGGTGGAAACAGGATATGGGTGCTGCAGGGGGAAAACAGAACATGGGTGCTGAAGGGGGGAAGGGGACAGAACATAGGTGCTGCAGGGGGGGAAAAAGGACATGGGTTCTGCAGGGGGGAAACAGGACATGGGTTCTGCAGGGGGGAAACAGGACATGGGTACTGCAGGGGGGGAAACAGGACATGGGTACTGCAGGGGGGGAAACAGGACATGGGTACTGCAGGGGGAGAAACAGGACATGGGTGCTGCAGGGGGGGGGGCAGGACATGGGTGCTGCAGGGGGGGGGCAGGACATGGGTGCTGCAGAGGGGGAGAGACAAGACATGGGTGCTGCAGGGGGGGAAACAGGGACATGGGTGCTGCAGGGGGGATGGGGACAGAACATAGGTGCTGCAGGGTAGGAAACAGGACATGGGTTCTGCAGGGGGGAAACAGGACATGGGTGCTGCAGGGGGGAACAGGACATGGGTGCTGCAGTGGGGGGAGCAGGACATGGGTGCTGCAGGGGAAACAGGTCATGGGTGCTGCAGGGGTTGGAAACAGGATATGGGTGCTGCAGGGGGGAAACAGAACATGGGTGCTGAAGGGGGGAAGGGGACAGAACATAGGTGCTGCAGGGGGGGAAACAGGACATGGGTTCTGCAGGGGGGAAACAGGACATGGGTACTGCAGGGGGGGAAACAGGACATGGGTACTGCAGGGGGAGAAACAGGACATGGGTGCTGCGGGGGGGGGGCAGGACATGGGTGCTGCAGAGGGGAGGGACAAGACATGGGTGCTGCAGGGGGGGAAACAGGACATGGGTGCTGCAGGGGGGAAGGGGACAGAACATAGGTGCTGCAGGGTAGGAAACAGGACATGGGTTCTGCAGGGGGGGAAACAGGACATGGGTGCTGCAGGGGGGGAACAGGACATGGGTGCTGCAGTGGGGGGAGCAGGACATGGGTGCTGCAGGGGGGGAGAAAGAGGACATGGGTGCTGCAGGGGGGGGGAGAAAGAGGACATGGGTACTGAAGGGGGGAACAGGACATGGGTGCTGCAGAGGGGGGAAACAGGACATGGGAGCTGCAGGAGGGGGAAAAAGGGACATGGGTGATTCAGGGAGGAAAACAGACATGGGTGCTGTAGGGGGGGGAGGTCATGGGTGCTGCTGGGGGGGGGAAACAGGACATGGGTACTGCAGGGGGGGAGAAAGAGGACATGGGTGCTGCAGGGGGGTGGGAGAAAGAGGACATGGGTGCTGAAGGGGGGGGGGAACAGGACATGGGTGCCTGCAGGGGAGAGAGAGAGGAAATGGTTGCTGCAGGGAAGAGGGAAGAGAGGACATGGGGGCTGCAGGGAGGGGAGAGGATATGGGTGCTGCAGGAAGGGAACAGGACATGGGTGCTGCAGAGGGGGGAGGAACAGGACATGGGTGCTGCAGGGGGGGGGGAGGGCATAGGTGCTGCAGGGGGGGAACATGACATGGGTTCTGCAGGAAGGGGGGAACCGGACATGGGTGCTGCAGGGGGGGTAAACAGGACATGGGGTGCTGCAGGGGGGGAAACAGGACATGAATACTGCAGGGGGGATGGACAGGACATGGGTACTGCAGGGGGGGGAACAGGACATGGGTACTGCAGGGGTGGAAACAGGACATGGGTACTGCAGGGGGGAAAACAGGACATGGGTGCTTTAGGGAGGAAAACAGACATGGGTGCTTTAGGGGGGGGCAGGTCATGGGTGCTGCGGGGGGGACATGTCACAGGTGCTGCAGGGGGGGGAAACAGGTCATGGGTGCTGCAGGGGGTCGAAACAGGACATGGGTGCTGCAGGGGGTCGAAACAGGACATATGTGCTGCAGGGGCGGGAATCAGGACATGGGTGCTGCAGGGGGGGGACATGACATGGGTGCTGCAGGGGGGGGACATGACATGGGTGTTGCAGGGGGGGGAACAGGACATGGGTGTTGCAGGGGGGGGACAGGACATGGGTGCTGCAGGGGGGGAAACAGGACATGGGTGCTGCAAGGGGGGAAACAGGACATGGGTGCTGCAGGGGGGGGGGAGGACAGGACATGGTTGCTGCAGGGGGGGGGGGGAGGACAGGACATGGGTGCTGCAGGGGGGGGAACAGGACATGGGTGCTGCAGAGGGGGGAAACAGGACATGGGTTCTGCAGGGGGGAAACAGGACATGGGTTCTGCAGGGGGGGGGAGAAGAGGACATGGGTGCTGCAGGGGGGGAAACAGAACATGGGTGCTGCAGGGGATAGAGAGAGGACATGGGTGCTGCATGGGGGGAGGACAGGACAAGGGTGCTGCAGGGGGGGGCAGGACATGGGTGCTGCAGGGGGGGGGGCAGGACATTGGTGCTGCAGAGGGGGGAAACAGGACAAGGGTTCTGCATTGGGGGAAACAGGACATGGGTACTGCAGGGGGGGAGAAAGAGGACATGGGTGCTGCAGGGTGGGGGGAGAAAGAGGACATGGGTGCTGAAGGGGGGGGGAACAGGACATGGGTGCTGCAGGGGGGGAAACAGGTCATGGGTGCTGCAGGGGGAGAGGGAGAGAGGACATGGGGTGCTGCAGGGGGAGAGAGAGGACATGGTTGCTGCAGGGAAGAGGGAAGAGAGGACATGGGGGCTGCAGGGAGGGGAGAGGATATGGGTGCTGCAGAGGGGTGAGGAACAGGACATGGGTGCTGCAGGGGGGGGGGGGAGGGCATAGGGTGCTGCAGGGGGGAACATGACATGGGTTCTGCAGGAAGGGGGAACAGGACATGGGTGCTGCAGGGGGGTAAACAGGACATGGGTGCTGCAGGGGATAGAGAGAGGACATGGGTGCTGCATGGGGGGAGGACAGGACAAGGGTGCTGCAGGGGGGGGGCAGGACATGGGTGCTGCAGGGGGGGGAACAGGTCATGGGTGCTGCAGGGGGTCGAAACAGGACATGGGTGCTGCAGGGGGTCGAAACAGGACATGGGTGTTGCAGGGGGGGACAGGACATGGGTGCTGCAGGGGGGGAAACAGGACATGGGTGCTGCTGGGGGGGAGAACAGGACATGGGTGCTGCAGGACGGGCAGGACATGGGTGCTGCTGGGGGGGGGGAAACAGACATGGGTGCTGCAGGGGGGAGGACAGGACAAGGGTGCTGCAGGGGTGGGGACAGGACATGGGTGCTGCAGGGGGGGGGACAGGATATTGGTGCTGCAGAGGGGGGAAACAGGACAAGGGTTCTACATTGGGGGAAACAGGACAAGGGTTCTACATTGGGGGAAACAGGACAAGGGTTCTACATTGGGGGAAACAGGACATGGGTGCTGCAGGGGGGAAAACAGGACATGGGTGCTGCAGGGGGGGAAACAGGACATGGGTGCTACTGAATGGGAGAAAGAGGACATGGGTGCTGCAGGGGGGGGAGAAAGAGAACATGGGTGCTGCAGGGGATAGAGAGAGGACATGGGTGCTGCTGGGGGGGGGGAACAGGACATGGGTGCTGCTGGGGGCGGAAACAGGACATGGCTGCTGCAGGGGGGGGGGGCAGGACATGGGTGCTGCTGGGGGGGAGAAAGAGTACATGGGTGCTGCAGGGGGGGGAGAAAGAGAACATGGGTGCTGCAGGGGATAGATAGAGGACATGGGTGCTGCTGGGGGGGGACAGGACATGGGTGCTGCAGGACGGGCAGGACATGGGTGCTGCTGGGGGGGGAAACAGGACATGGGTGCTGAAGGGGGGGGACAGGACATGGGTGCAGCAGGGGGGGGGAAACAGGACATGGGTGCTGCAGAGGGGGGGAAACAGGACATGGGTTCTGCAGGGGGGGAAACAGGACATGGGTGCTGCAGGGGGTTGAAACAGGGACATGGGTGCTGCAGGGGGTCGAAACAGGACATATGTGCTGCAGGGGCGGGAAACAGGACATGGGTGCTGCAGGGGGGGGGCAGGACATGGGTGCTGCAGGGGGGGACAGGACATGGGTGCTGCAGGGGGGGACAGGACATGGGTGCTGCAGGGGGGGGACATGGCATGGGTGCTGCAGGGGGGGACATGACATGGGTGCTGCAGGGGGGGGAACAGGACATGGGTGTTGCAGGGGGGGGACAGGACATGGGTGCTGCAGGGGGGGAAACAAGACATGGGTGCTGCTGGGGGGGGGAGAACAGGACATGGGTGCTGCAGGACGGGCAGGACATGGGTGCTGCTGGGGGGGGGAAACAGGACATGGGTGCTGCAAGGGGGGAAGACAGGACAAGCGTGCTGCAGGGGGGGGGGGGACAGGACATGGGTGCTGCAGGGGGGGGGGACAGGATATTGGTGCTGCAGAGGGGGGAAACAGGACAAGGGTTCTGCATTGGGGGAAACAGGACATGGGTACTGCAGGGGGGGGAAAACAGGACATGGGTGCTGCAGGGGGGGAAACAGGACATGGGTGCTACTGAATGGAGAGAAGAGGACATGGGTGCTACTGAATGGGGAGAAAGAGGACATGGGGTGCTGCAGGGGGGGGGAGAAAGAGAACATGGGTGCTGCAGGGGATAGAGAGAGGACATGGGTGCTGCTGGGGGGGAACAGGACATGGGTGCTGCTGGGGGCGGAAACAGGACATGGCTGCTGCAGGGGGGGGGACCAGGACATGGGTGCTGCTGGGGGGGAGAAAGAGGACATGGGTGCTGCAGGGGGGGAGAAAGAGAACATGGGTGCTGCAGGGGATAGATAGAGGACATGGGTGTTGCTGGGGGGGGGGGCAGGACATGGGTGCTGCAGGACGGGCAGGACATGGGTGCTGCTGGGGGGGGAAACAGGACATGGGTGCTGAAGGGGGGGGACAGGACATGGGTGCAGCAGGGTGGGGAAACAGGACATGGGTGCTGCAGAGGGGGGAAACAGGACATGGGTTCTGCAGGGGGGGGAAACAGGACATGGGTACTGCCAGGGGGGAAACAGGACATGGGTGCTGCAGGGGGGAACAGGACATGGGTGCTGCGGGGGGGGGAGCAGGACATGGGTGCTGCGGGGGGGGGAGCAGGACATGGGTGCTGCGGGGGGGGGGAGCAGGACATGGGTGCTGCTGGGGGGGGAAACAGGACATGGGTACTGCAGGGGGGAGAAACAGGACATGGGTTGCTGCAGGGGGGGGGAAAGAGGACATGGGTGCTGAAGAGGGGAACAGGACATGGGTGCTGCAGGGGGGGAAACAGGACATGGGTGCTGCAGGGGAGAGAGGGAGAGAGGACATGGGTGCTGTAGTGGGGAGAGAGAGGACATGGGTGCTGCAGGGAGGAAGAGAGGACATGGGTGCTTCAGGGAGGAAATCAGGACATGGGTGCTGCAGGGGGGGGAACAGGTCATGGGTGCTGCAGGGGGTGGAAACAGGATATTGGTGCTGCAAGGGGGGGGAAACAGGACATGGGTGCTGCAGGGGGGGACAGGACATGGGTGTTGCAGGGGGGGGGGAAACAGGACATGGGTGCTGCAGGGGGGCAAACAGGACATGGGTGCTGCAGGGGGGCAAACAGGACATGGGTGCTGCAGGGGAGAGGGAGAGAGGACATGGGTGCTGCAGGGGGGAGAGGACATGGGTGCTGCAGGGAAGAGAGGACATGGGTGCTGCAGGGAAGAGAGGACATGGGTGCTGCAGGGAGGGGAGACGATATGGGTGCTGCAGGGGGGGAACAGGACATGGGCGCTGCAGGAAGGGGGGAACAGGACATGGTGCTGCAGGGGGGGTAAACAGGACATGGGTGCTGCAGGGGGGGAAACAGGACATGAATACTGCAGGGGGGACGGACGGGACATGGGTACTGCAGGGGGGGAAACAGGACATGTGTACTGCAGGGGTGGAAACAGGACATGGGTACTGCAGGGGGGAAAACAAGACATGGGTGCTGTAGGGGGGGACAGGTCACAGGTGCTGCAGGGGGGGGAAACAGGTCATGGGTGCTGCAGGGGGGGGAGAAAGAGGACATGGGTGCTGCAGGGGGGGGACAGGACATGGGTGCTGCAGGACGGGCAGGACATGGGTGCTGCCTGGGGTGAAACAGGACATGGGTGCTACAGGGGGGGGACAGGACATGGGTGCTGCAGGGGGGGAAACAGACATGGGTGCTGCAGAGGGGGGGAAACAGGACATGGGTTCTGCAGTGGGGGAAACAGGTCATGGGTACTGCCGGGGGGGAAACAGGACATGGGTGCTGCATGGGGGGGACAGGACATGGGTGCTGCAGGACGGGCAGGACATGGGTGCTGCCTGGGGTGAAACAGGACATGGGTGCTGCAGGGGGGGGACAGGACATGGGTGCTGCAGGGGGGGAAACAGGACATGGGTGCTGCAGAGGGGGGAAACAGGACATGGGTTCTGCAGTGGGGGAAACAGGTCATGGGTACTGCCGGGGGGGAAACAGGACATGGGTGCTGCATGGGGGAACAGGACATGGGTGCTGCAGGGGGGGAGCAGGACATGGGTGCTGCTGGGGGTGGAAACAGGACATGGGTACTGCAGGGGGGGGGGGAGAAAGAGGACATGTTGCTGCAGGGGGGAGAGAGAGGACATGGTTGCTGCAGGGAAGAGAGGACATGGGTGCTGCAGGAGGGGAGAGGATATGGGTGCTGCAGGGGGGGAACAGGACATGGGCGCTGCAGGAAGGGGGGAACAGGACATGGGTGCTGCAGGGGGGGGGGTAAACAGGACATGGGTGCTGCAGGGGGGGGAAACAGGACATGAATACTGCAGGGGGGACGGACGGGACATGGGTACTGCAGGGGGGGGAAACAGGACATGTGTACTGCAGGGGTGGAAACAGGACATGGGTACTGCAGGGGGGAAACAAGACATGGGTGCTGTAGGGGGGGGGGGCAGGTTATGGGTGCTGCGGGGGGGACAGGTCACAGGTGCTGCAGGGGGGGGGAAACAGGTCATGGGTGCTGCAGGGGGGGAGAAAGAGGACATGGGTGCTGCAGGGGGGGGACAGGACATGGGTGCTGCAGGACGGACAGGACATGGGTGCTGCTGGGGGGGAAACAGGACATGGGTGCTGCAGAGGGGGGAAACAGGACATGGGTTCTGCAGTGGGGGAAACAGGTCATGGGTACTGCCGGGGGGGAAACAGGACATGGGTGCTGCATGGGGGAACAGGACATGGGTGCTGCAGGGGGGGAGCAGGACATGGGTGCTGCTGGGGGTGAAACAGGACATGGGTACTGCAGGGGGGGGGGAGAAAGAGGACATGGGTGCTGAAGGGGGGAACAGGACATGGGTGCTGCAGGGGGGAAACAAGACATGGGTGATGCAGGGGAGAGGGAGAGAGGACATGGGTGTTGCAGGGGAGAGAGAGAGGACATGGTTGCTGCAGGGAAGAGGGAAGAGAGGACATGGGGTGCTGCAGGGGGGGGGTAAACAGGACATGGGTGCTGCAGGGGGGGAAACAGGACATGAATACTGCAGCGGGGACGGACAGGACATGGGTACTGCAGGGGGGGAAACAGGACATGTGTACTGCAGGGGTGGAAACAGGACATGGGTGCTTCAGGGAGGAAAACAGACATGTGTGCTGTAGGGGGGGGGGCAGGTCATGGGTGCTGCGGGGGGGGGGGGACAGGTCACAGGTGCTGCAGGGGGGGAAACAGGTCATGGGTGCTGCAGGGGGGGGGACATGACATGGGTGCTGCAGGGGGGGGACATGACATGGGTGCTGCAGGGGGGGGAACAGGACATGGGTGCTGCAGGGGGGGGAACAGGACATGGGTGTTGTAGGGGGGGGGGGGGCAGGACATGGATGCTGCAGGGGGGGGACAGACATGGGTGCTGCAGGGGGAAACAGGACATGGGTGCTGCAGGGGGGGGGGGACAGGACATGGGTGCTGCAGGGGGGGAAACAAGACATTGGTGCTGCAGGGGGGGGGAACAGGACATGGGTGCTGCAGGGGGGGATACAAGACATGGGTGCTGCAGGGGGGAGAGCGGATATGGGTGCTGCAGGGGGGGGAAGCGAGGACATGGGTGCTGCAGGGGAGAGGGAAGAGAGGACATGGGTGCTGCAGTGCTGCAGGGGGGGAACAGGACATTGGTGCTGCAGGGGGAGGAAACAGGACATGGGTGCTGTAGGGAGGGGAAACAGGACATGGGTGCTGCAGGGGGGAGAGCGGATATGGGTGCTGCAGGGGGGGAAGCGAGGACATGGGTGCTGCAGGGGAGAGGGAAGAGAGGACATGGGTGCTGCAGGGGGGGGAACAGGACATGGGTGCTGCAGGGGGGGAAACAGGGACATGGGTGCTGTAGGGAGGGAAAACAGGACATGGGTGCTGCAGGGGGGAGAGCGGATATGGGTGCTGCAGGGGGGGAAGCGAGGACATGGGTGCTGCAGGGAGAGGGAAGAGAGGACATGGGTGCTGCAGTGCTGCAGGGGGGGGAACAGGACATGGGTGCTGCAGGAGGGGGGGACCATGATATGGGTGCTGCAGTGGGGGAAACAGGACATGGGTTCTGCAGGGGGGAAACAGGACATGGGTACTGCCGGGGGGGAAACAGTACATGGGTGCTGCAGGGGGGAACAGGACATGGGTGCTGCAGGGGGGGAGCAGGACATGGGTGCTGCTGGGGGGGGAAACAGGACATGGGTGCTGCAGGGGAGAGGGAGAGAGGACATGGGTGCTGTAGGGGGGAGAGAGAGGACATGGGTGCTGCAGGGGGGGAAGAGAGGACATGGGTGCTTCAGGGAGGGAATCAGGACATGGGTGCTGCAGGGGGGGAAACAGGTCATGGGTGCTGCAGGGGGAGGAAACAGGACATGGGTGTTGCAGGGGGGAAACAGGACATGGGTGCTGCAGGGGGGAAACAGGACATGGGGTGCTGCGGGGGGGGGGGGGAGAAAGAGGACATGGGTGCTGAAGGGGGGAGCAGGACATGGGTGCTGCTGGGGGTGGAAACAGGACATGGGTACTGCAGGGGGGGGGAGAAAGAGGACATGGGTGCTGCAGGGGGGGAACAGGACATGGGTGCTGCAGGGGGGTGAAACAGGACATGGGTGCTGCAGGGGAGAGGGAGAGAGGACATGGGTGCTGTAGGGGGGAGAGAGAGGACATGGGTGCTGTAGGGGGGGAGAGAGAGGACATGGGTGCCCCAGGGGGGGGAAACAGGTCATGGCTGCTGCAGGGGGGGGACAGGACAGGGGTGTTGCAGGGGGGGGAAACAGGATATGGGTGCTGCAGGGGGGAAACAGGAAATGGGTGCTGCAGGGGGGGGAGGACAGGACATGGGTGCTGCAGGGGGGGGGGAGAAAGAGGACATGGGTGCTGAAGGGGGGAGCAGGACATGGGTGCTGAAGGGGGGAACAGGACATGGGTGCTGCAGGGGGGGAAACAGGACATGGGTTCTGCAGGGGGGGAAACAGGACATGGGTACTGCCGGGGGGGAAACAGGACATGGGTGCTGCAGGGGGGGGAGGACAGGACATGGGTGCTGCAGGGGGGGGAGAAAGAGGACATGGGTGCTGAAGGGGGAACAGGACATGGGTGCTGCAGGGGGGGGAACAGGACATGGGTGATGCAGGGGAGAGGGAGAGAGGACGAGGGTGTTGCAGGGGGGGGGAGAGAGGACATGGTTGCTGCAGGGAAGAGGGAAGAGAGGACATGGGTGCTGCAGGGAGGGGAGAGGACATGGGTGCTGCAGGGGGGGAACAGGACATGGGCGCTGCAGGAAGGGGGGAACAGGACATGGGTGCTGCAGGGGGGGGTAAACAGGACATGGGTGCTGCAGGGGGGGAAACAGGACATGAATACTGCAGGGGGACGGACGGGACATGGGTACTGCAGGGGGGGAAACAGGACATGTGTACTGCAGGGGTGGAAACAGGACATGGGTACTGCAGGGGGGAAAACAAGACATGGGAGCTGCAGGAGGGGAGAAAAGGGACATGGGTGCTTCAGGGAGGAAAACAGACATGGGTGCTGTAGGGTGGGGGCAGGTTATGGGTGCTGCGGGGGGCGGACAGGTCACAGGTGCTGCAGGGGGGGGAAACAGGTCATGGGTGCTGCAGGGGGGGAGAAGAGGACATGGGTGCTGCAGGGGGGGAGAAAGAGAACATGGGTGCTGCAGGGGATAGATAGAGGACATCGGTGCTGCTGGGGGGTGGACAGGACATGGGTGCTGCAGGACGGGCAGGACATGGGTGCTGCTGGGGGGGAAACAGGACATGGGTGCTGTAGGGGGGGGGACAGGACATGGGTGCTGCAGGGGGGGGGGAAACAGGACATGAGTGCTGCAGAGGGGGGAAACAGGACATGGGTTCTGCAGGGGGGAAACAGGACATGGGTACTGCCGGGAGGGAAACAGGACATGGGTACTGCCGGGAGGGAAACAGGACATGGGTACTGCCGGGGGGAAAACAGAACATGGGTACTGCCGGGGGGGAAACAGTGGTGCTGCAGGGGGGGAACAGGACATGGGTGCTGCAGGGGGGGAGCAGGACATGGGTGCTGCTGGGGGGGGGGAAACAGGACATGGGTACTGCAGGGGGGGGGAGAAAGAGGACATGGGTGCTGCAGGGGGGGAGAAAGAGGACATGGGTGCTGAAGGGGGGGGAACAGGACATGGGTGCTGCAGGGGGGAAACAGGACATGGGTGCTGCAGGGGAGAGGGAGAGAGGACATGGGTGCTGTAGGGGCGGAGAGAGAGGACATGGGTGCTGCAGGGGGGGAAGAGAGGACATGGGTGCTTCAGGGAGGGAATCAGGACATGGGTGCTGCAGGGGGGGGGGACAGGTCATGGGTGCTGCAGGGGCGGAAACAGGTCATGGGTGCTGCAGGGGGTGGAAACAGGATATGGGTGCTGCAGGGGGGGACACAGAACATGGGTGCTGCAGGGGGGGGACAGGACAGGGGTGTTGCAGGGGGGGGAAACAGGAGATGGGTGCTGCAGGGGGGAAACAGGAGATGGGTGCTGCAGGGGGGAAACAGGAGATGGGTGCTGCAGGGGGGGGAGAGAGGACATGCGTGCTGCAGAGGGGGAAGAGAGGACATGGGGGCTGCAGGGGGGAGAGAGGACAGGGGGTCTGCGGGGGGAAGAGAGGACATGGGTGCTGCAGGGGAGAGGGAAGAGAGGACATGGGTGCTGCAGGGCTGCAGGGAGGGGAGAGGACATGGGGGCTGCAAGGGGCGGATATGGGTGCTGCAAGGGGGGGGAGGACATGGGTGCTGCAGGGGTGGAAGAGATGACATGGGTGCTGCTGGGAGGGGAACAGGACATGGGTGGTGCAGGGGGGGAGGGACAGGACATGGGTGCTGCAGAGGGGGGAGGGACAGGACAAGGGTGCTGCAGGGGGGGAAACAGGACATGGGTGCTGCAGGGGGGGAGAAACAGGACATGGGTGCTGCAGGGGGGAGAAACAGGACATGGGTGCTGCAGGGGGGAGAAACAGGACATGGGTGCTGCAGGGGGGGGGGGAGACAGGACATGGGTGCTACAGGGGGGGCAGTCAGGACAGTGTATAGATTTATTAAACCTAAGTAATTAACAAAATTATAGCAAATAGTTGATATTGCACATCTGTATTAATACGGTTATAGTATATATTGTACTTTACATCACACGAATACTGACTTGAGTACTCTGGAAGTGAATTGCATCTGAGCCCCTGGACTTCCTGGATGCCAATGCAGTCCACTCCAGGGGGTAAATGTATGAACCTCCGATTTTTTCAACTCGCCGGAAATCGGCGACTTTGCAGGTAAAATTTAAAGCGGCGATGGCTTGTAAAGGCAAGTTGGCTTGTAAAGGCAAGTCGCCACTACAAGCCATCGCCGCTTTAAAGTTTACTTGCAAAGTCGCCAATTTGCGGCGAGTTGAAAAAAATCAGTGGTTCATACATTTACGCCCAGATGTCCAAAGAGACAAAGGTCCCCTGTCATGACAGTGGTGTTCCCAAAGTTTATCTTTCGGGATATATATATATATATATATGTGTGTGTGTGTGTATATGTATATATATATATATATATATGTATATATATATATATATATATATATATATATATATATATATATATATATATATATATATATATATGTATACACACACACAAACACTTGGTGGTAGTCACATTCCTTACTCTGATTAACACGACTACAAATTATCGGATGCGAAAATAATGATAGTTCATATTTAAACGCGATTCTTTACTCGACTAACTAAATTAAGACATAATGACATTACAACAATTACTAAATGACAGTCTCGACATATTTAATCACAACACATTCTAAAAACCTATATCAAACATACCTACACCAAAAAAACACGATAATATTAAAACACCTAATAAAAGAAATTCCGACCTAAATAATAACGACCAGAGGCAAATAACTACAAAAATATTGAAATATATATGAACACAATCAAATTAATGAATGATCCAGAATAAAACCTACTAAGAGAAATCCCGATTTACCTAATTCCAATTCCCACACTAATGTAGAAAAATTAATGAAAATGACATACATAAATATTGACACAAATACATTAAAACACAAACATTACATACATTCAAAAATAAATGTATAATATAGCAACATGTACAATATCCACCTGCGCAAATGGTTGGACACTATGCTAATAGTTATAAAACAATAAATGCACCCATTATTTACATATATCAATATATTTTATTTGATGCTCATTTATATTTATTGTTGTCCAAACACAATTATTAACGAAACAGTCCATTAAACACAACAACCCAACAAAATTGTGTTGTTAATAAAGTCAATAAAGTTCAAATAAAAGAACAGGTACAGAAACAGGCTTATGCAATTGTCTTATCAATAAAGTCATGGTTTAAAAAATAAAAAAAATAGGTACTTAAACTCCTAATACACTGATGATGTCACAGAAATATGAATATATTAATAATATCCTATCAAATGAAAAAGATTAGCAAAAAATTTATACAATTCATGCCTCTAAACCCCTACTACAAAAATGTTGGGCGCGAATATGCACGCTGCCATTTCTATGAATCTGATGACCTTGCTGCTTGTTTTGGTGGATTTAGCTTTGCTGACCCGGTTACTGCTTCCAGATTTCCTTTACCAGTGGGTGCACAGTTTGTTTAGCCGCTAATTCGCCACCGAAAAGCGGACAACAAAATTGCCTTTTTAAAAGCACAAATTATTTTTTATTTTGTACTTCACAGGACAAGGCCGAGGAAGAGCGACGACTTCAAGGCTCAAGTGTAGAGGAAGCAGTGGTTCGGAGTCCCGAACCTGTTCCAAGGACATCAATATCTGCCATTCCAGAAGCAGAACAGGACATGGATGACCAGAAATAGAGAAAGGATGATGACGGTGACGAAGGGCCCAGCACTTCATACCGTGCCCCACGCTTTAGCGAGGCTGAAAATAAAGTCTTGGTTTCTGATGTAGCAAAGTGATATTTTCCTTTACTCCCCTAAACCGCCAGCCCCAATTTGTTCATATAAACAGTCACCTGTAATAGTAGGAATTTTCTTGCAAAATGTACACTTGAAATCACCTCAGTATTAATGCTCGCATATGTTTAATTTAATTATAGTTTTCCATCCATGTACACTGTAAAAGTAATTAAATTTCTGTATGCTTATAACCCCATCAAAATATTGTTACATTCAGATGCACTCACCTCCAAGTCATAGGGGCTGACATGTAGCAAGGGCTGGCTTGTGAGCCACACCCAAATAAACCTTAATTACTAATAATCCACCCCCCCCAATGTATGTTATTACTAATCTGACTGCTACTAGATATTGGCCTTACACATTATCAACACACAAACACAAAAATCTCCCTTTTAATAATTTCCTTTTTTACATAATGCTGTTCAATTTCACCATAGCTAAACATGACATCAATAGCAAAGCTTATATATATATATATATATATATATATATATATATATATATATATATATATATATATATATATATATATATATATATATATATGTGCGTGTGTGTAAATTTTTTTTGGGGGGGTGTTAACATTGAATAGAATTTTATTATAAACAATTACTTCATACAAAAGCTCTTGAGATGACCAAAATCGTTTGTATCTTTTCTGTCTAAATTAGAGCTGTGCACACTAAATTTTATGGCTTTTACACTGCTAAAGCTGGGAACACGCTACAGAAATTTCGACCAACTTTTTATGCCGAGCGATTTTACATCCGACCGGTGGTCCGATCGCTCGGTCCATGGACTGCATACACACTAGCCTTGTTTAGGACGATAAAGGGAAGAGCGGACGTCCCTTTAGCAACTTTTTACAGCCATGTTGTCGTGAGCAATGACTGTAATTTCGTACTCACTGTTGTGGATTGGTCGGAAGTTTATACACACTACACAGCGGAAACGAGATTGGAATGAAAATATTAAATGGTACGACCAACCAAATGAGGCTATAATCGTCCATTTGGGCAGACTTTCGACCATCATGTCACTGCACACACTGACCCGACTTTTGAACGAGCGGTCGTATGTCGGCTGTTTGAGCCGATTATTGGACGAAAACAGTGTAGTGTGTACCCAGCTTTACAATAGGCCTATTTTTAATTTGTAATCTGTTCAGTGAAGTGTCAATTCACCCCATGTCTATCTATTTCATCTTGACTGTTTGTATACATGTACATTTGTAAAGACGACTATCTTTTTAAATGTACTTATGTCAGCACCCCCTGCCATAAAATACTTTAAGTGTCATCCACAATGTAACACTGAAGATAAGTGTTGTGTAATAATGTATTAATAATGAAAAATAAAGTTTAAAAAAATAATTCCATTTCATATTGTTGTTGTTTATAGTTTTGCGATTAAAGGACAAGAACCTTGGCAAAGAGGGTATGAAGACCAGCTACCATGTCAGAAGGACCATCACCAAAGCTGTGTCAGCGGTCCGTGGCATCCCTCGCAACGAGGAGACTTGTAAGAAGCGGTTTCGTGATTGCCGGAAAAGAACCAAGGCGAAGACTGTGAAGGCCTCCCGCCGGTAAGAAGAGACGCAAGATCACCTGGAAGAAATGGCAGAAGAAGTTGTGCGATGACCTGAACACATTGGAGGAATATGTTTCTCCTGTGAAAACTCCGACAGGGAAATTGAAGTCCCATGGTAAGGTTTTTACAATATAATTTAGACTGGTTAATTTAGGCATACTGTTCACCGCACCACATTTGGCAACCTCTAACTAACAGTAGTTTTTAAAAAATGTATACATTTTTTCTTCTTTATTTTATCACAGTTAAAAAAGGCAAGGCAAAGGATTTCAGGAGGACCATGAGGAAAAAAAAACACTCATCTCTTAACAGGTAATTGTAGCTTATTTGTAAAGGAACTTTAAGGTGTAAATTAAATACTCCCAAACTAAAATAACTTAGAATTTCAGATACGCAAGCTTCAGGGTTAATTGAGGAGTCTGACCATAACCGCAAAGTCTTTGGACACAAAGAATCGTCAGCTTCCTCAGTTCCCTCCGTGCAAGGTATTTACATTTAGTATATATTAACGTTACACCTGTAATGTTCTCACATGTCCTGCCACAAAAATATAAATTAATAGTTAACCATTTTTACTATCTGTTATCAGCTAAGAGAAGAAAACTGTTTGTTGAGGAACTACCTGAGCATGGAAGTCATGAAGACACTGTGATCGATTTGGAGAATGTGTCCACTGAAGTCCATCCAACAGAAGATTTATGTACAGTGGAAATGGACGGCCACCAAGTAACAATAGAGGTAGAGGACGCCACTCCACATGAACCTGAGCAAGCCACACTTCCGTT
Organism: Mixophyes fleayi; assembly: GCF_038048845.1. Classification (NCBI taxonomy): domain Eukaryota; kingdom Metazoa; phylum Chordata; class Amphibia; order Anura; family Limnodynastidae; genus Mixophyes; species Mixophyes fleayi. The sequence goes on from NC_134410.1 coordinate 84,863,194, forward strand.
TCAGGACACCTTGCAATTTGAAGAGGTGGACAACACTACAATTGAGGTCACGGACACAACAGAAAAAAACGCAGAATGAGTGAATACATCTCCATTACATGCTGAAGTTCCTAACATCTCACCTGAACTAACACAGCGTGAGGAAGTAGGGCATGGCTATGCAACTTCACAGGACGAAGCCCCTCATTCCTTGGTGATTCGCATGCTTTTGGACAGTCAGAGACAAATTTGGCCAATCAAAATCTCTTTGCCCAAACACTTTGAATCAGGAAATACCTTAAATGGAACATTCGACAGCACTCAGGAACATCCAATGTCACAGCATCAAATGTGGGCAACTGTGAATGAAATGTGGATAACACAGCAACAGGCGGCTGCAGCGAGCATTGCAGTTTCCACCAGTCTGCAACTCCTGGTAAATGAAATGATGGGAAGAAATGTCCAAGAAAGTGCTGCAGCGCATTTCCAACCTGCTCGGGTACCAACCTCGAAAACATTTACGCAAACAGATGTAGCAGAATGTGAACACCAAGCAGCTTCCACCGAAGAGCCACCTTATCGTTGAAGACAGAAGAATCGCCTGCCCTGTGCCACTGCAGCACATCAGGTAATTACAATTGTCAACCAATAAACATCTCTTTCCCTGGCTCCAGCTTGTATTTTCCTGAACTATGGCTTTCTTTTCTTGTTTCTGGCTTATTCCTCCTCTTCTCCTGTTGCAAAAATGCAATTGCTCACAAGTCTTTTATGCCACTCTTTGTAGGTTTCATGTTGTAACAGTGCCAGTCGCCAACCATGTCTCATTGTTGAAGACAGAAGAATCGCCTGCCCTGCGCCACTGCAGCAAATCAGGTAATTACAGTTGTCAATGAACAAATATCTCCCGAAAATTGCCCGTAAGTATGCACTTAGAGCAATGTCTGAGCACTGCGCAATGTTGACCACTGCACGACCAAAGTGAACAGGCGATTGTTTTTTTTTTTTGCTGAAAATTTGTTTTTCCTTTAGGAAATCATGTGCTTGAGGTGGTCTTCAAACAAGTCTGGATGTCAAGCTGCCATTCCGAAAATTGCCTTGCACTTAGAGTAATGTCTGAGCACTGCGCTACCACATTTTACAAACTACTTTTTAATGCTAGTTTTATATTAACTATGACATTTTTCTGACTAGGAAATAAAGGACATGTCTGCTTAGAAGAGGAGGGTGCTGAATAACAATTACCTCAGGCCTATGAGCATTTCAACACTAGAAAGGATATATAAAATACCGTGGATGCAAAGCATTTAATGACCAATTTACTTTCCTTAATTTTCAACTAAATTGTGTGTTTTCAATTTTTTGCTTATAGATACGCAGCAAATAAGCAAGTGTCTTTAAGATTACGTTAAAGGATTAATCAATACACATGGAGAGGAATATGAACAGAAAAGTATTATGGCCAACAACAGGGTGGGTATATGTATTAGATTTAACTATAAAAATATAATATTTTTTTGTTCATTAAGTAAGACTGTATTTAATTTTAAACACATTACCATTATTAGGACAGATATTAAATTGGATGAAGATTAGGAGTTTGTCTTATAGGGTCCAATGTACAATAAAGAAGAATTACATGATTATGATTATTATATCCTCTATTCCATACAGAAAACTATTACAAAGACAAAACGGGATCCATCACTGCTATCCATGAATATAACTGGCATATCGTGGAGTGATGGCATAAGACCTTCCATTTCCTAATCAAATATAAGTACTTATCTTGTAAGGGCTATGATATAAAATATATATTTTTGTAGTTTTGCTTAAAAATTTTAGATGTTACAGTGATTGAACTGTTTTAAAAAGGAAATTTACATATATTGTTATTTTCTATACAGTTTCTTATGCTAACAATGTCATTTTTGTTTTTCGAAAATACAGTGGAAATGAAGATTTGAGAAGAACAGATTTATCTGGCCAATCTATGGATGTGATATGTGAATTGTGCATTAACAACATTAAATCTACTGTTTTCAATAATGACAATATTAATAAATTAACAATAAATTACCACATATACAAAAAAATGTCTCTGCAATGCTTAAATGAGAAAACTAACTATGTTTTAAATAATAACTAATTGGTTATATGTAAAACACTGAAAAAAAATTAAATTTAAAAATAAGAAAGAATTATAATAACATGTATATACCAGTATTGCACAATGTGAATAAAAATAGTTGAGAATATACTAATAAAAATAATTATATTTATTCTTTAAAATATATACATGACAAGGTACACATCTATTTTCTTTAATTGACATCTGAATTAATATAAAAACATAAACAATTATACATCTTAAACGGCAGCAGTTAAAATAAAATATTTGTTAATAATAACAGTTCCTCCAAGAACAAAGGATTAAGGTCTAATTAAATAACAATTATGAACACAACAAAACATCTGACCTATTATTGGTATTAAAAACATAGTAACTGGTGTAATGCTTTGTGAGTATGACAGAAAAGGTTAGTAGTAAACACGGCTACAGAATACATGACAACATATAGTAATAAGAATCATGGTTGGGAAAAGTATTTATGTTCATCTAAGTTCAAAGTTATGTTAAACTATTAGGGCCCTAACACCTTTAATTGACAATAATAAACTGAATATGTTAAAAAAGATACAGAGACTGTAATGTTTGATAAAGCTAATATATAATGTAGTAATTGGGTACATATGGAATTACATAACTAATAATGATATCGATTGCACTCTGACCATTTTTATACACTTTTTTTTGCGTGCATAAATGGACTTTTTAGTAATTGATTATTAATTTGGGTTTGTTTACCAAAATAATGTGTAGGGTTTTTGTCTCAGTAGCGATTTTTGATGTAGACATTAATGTTCTGTCATTAATATAGGATGTAGGAATATATTTAGTAGTAATTTTGATTTGTAGTTTTTATTTCAGAGTCATTTTTATTGTTGTAGGCATTTATGTAGTGTAGGTAATATTTATTGTCAGATTTTTTTTGTATTGATTTTTATATTTGTAGACAATATTTCTCAGAAAACATTTCTTGGGTAGACATTTAACACTGTTGTTCACCTTTTATTGTAGTAATTTATGCTATCGTTATTTAAAATTTTATGTATGTCGTTATATTATGTGGAGTCATAGCTCGCGTCTGTTTTACATCGCGCCTACTTTGTAGCTGTTGCAATAATGCACTTGGAGGCATTCTCGTGTAGTTCTATTGGTTGTCGTTATTTTCAGTGTCATTAATTCGTAACCAACCCGGCTTTTCCTACTGCTTTGATTGTGAAACTGTCAGATATCTTTTATTTACAAATGTATGGAATATGGACATGAGATGGACATTTAATTAGACTTAATAAAGATAATTGCAGCAAACAAAGATGGGTGAATCCTATGTGCATATTTAAATAATTTTACATATGATTGTTCTATTGACTATTAGTATAAACAATTATTACCTTTCTCAAAACTTAACATGAATCCATTGTTGACATGAAAAAAATACTTTAGAGCAGTCCTAAAAAAAACTATTACATAGTAATCGTAAGACAATTGAGTTTCAATTACTCACCTCTTATTGATCTCAGTGATGCTACATAGGTTGAGGCCACCACATTCAGCTACTGTGTTATCTCCTCCAATATGCAGAACTTGGACCCCAGCTATGAACTGACTAGTGGTGTTGTGCTCGTTGTCTATCATGACCTGCACCAGCACCTCAACTTCTGTGTTGCTGAAATTTGGCTAGCACCATTTTATAGGGACACAGCTGAAACCAGGTGCCTCTTGCTCAGGCTGGGACATAATAGGTTTAGTTTGCTAAATACTGTTTATTACTCTTATTTATTTGCACAAAGGCAAACATTGCAGTGTGAGTGTTCATTGTGGTGTCATATAGAAAACTGAAAACTTGGGAATTTATTTTAGTAGTTTGATAAAGATGGTAAAACTAAGAAAACAAACAGAAAAGAGAGTATACAATATACAATAGGCAAACTTCATACAATTCAAAGCAAACCACATATGCAGAATATATCTGAAGCATTGATAAGCACAAGACAAGATGAAGCTGCTGGTCTGTGTAGTAGTAGCAGATGAAAGTCTGTGATCTTACCAGGGGTGCTTTACCAAATAATATAATGGATAATATTGCTTTTTATTCACACCAGTTTTGCAATATGAAGTTTTTACTCCAATAATGCACTTATGATCATTACAATGAACAAGGTTAGTGCACGCAACCAGAAATAAACAATGCCGAAGGCACGAAACTCCCCTTCTGTTATCAACAGATACAACCATTTAAATCCTCAGATAACAGTAATAGGACCAAGTCAGATACTGGTCTGAGACACAACTTCATCTTACACTACTTGCAGATCTTTACCTTGACTCTGTGGACCTTACTGCCCTAACTTAAAATATTTTGATAACAAGGCTTAGGAGCCACTCATTGCATTGTGACTGGCAATCTCCGATGAGAACATCATCGCCAGGTTTTAAGCTAGGTTTGATAACTTGACAATTGTTCTGTCATTGAAAGGTAGAGGTGTCCTGTTTCCTCCACCTGTCCCAGAAGTGTTTGCAAGACATTGTACTTGTCTCCATTGGCATTTGAACAAGTGCTTGGTATTGAACTATCCATGAGTAGAGATGAGCGGGCTCGGATATCTGAAATCCGAGCCCACCCGAACGTTGCCGATCCGAGCCGGATCCGAGACAGATCCGGGTCATCACTCCAATTGCAAAACTGAAACCGAGGCTCTGAGTCATAATCCCGCTGTCTGATCTAGTCGCCGCATCTTTACTCGGGCATTGATCAGGGTAGAGGGAGGTTGTGTTAGGTGGTCCTCTGTCCTGCTATATCTCGTGCTGTGCTGTGCTGTTCAGTTCTGTGCTGTGCTGTGCTGTGTTCTGCTCAGTCCAGTGGTGCTGTGTCCTGTGCTCTGTCCTTCTAAGGGCATTGTGTTATTTCCCCATTTTTCCCAAGTTAAATTTTTTTTAAAAAAAAGTTATAAAAAAAAATAATTATAAAAAAAAATATCCAAAAACAATCCTGCAGTATAAGTCCATTGGTACTGCAGTATTACAAAGTTCACTGATTCTGCAGTATAAGTCCAGTGGTACTGCTTTATTACAAAGTTCACTGATTCAGCAGTATAAGTCCAGTGGTACTGCTATATTACAAAGTTCACTGATTCAGCAGTATAAGTCCATTGGTACTGCAATATTACAAAGTTCACTGATTCAGCAGTATAAGTACAGTGGTACTGCTATATTACAAAGTTCACTGATTCAGCAGTATAAGTCCAGTGGTACTGCTATATTACAAAGTTCACTGATTCAGCAGTATAAGTCCAGTGGTACTCTCCTGTGCCGCATATAATTTTTAAAGGATTTGCAGAGTGTGTGTGGCTTAGGGGTACGCTCTCTTGTGCTACATATAATGGAAAACAAAAATTTGGAGGATAAAGTAGGGAAAGATCAAGACCCACTTCCTCCTAATGCTGAAGCTGCTGCCACTAGTCATGACATAGATGATGAACTGCCATCAACATCGTCTGGCAAGCCCGATGCCCAATCTCCTAGTACAGGGCATGTAAAATCCAAAAAGCCCAAGTTCTCAAAAAGTAGCAAAAAGAGAAACTTAAAATCATCTGATGAGAGAAACAATTTCAGCGATAAAAATGATGAAATCATCATCGGCACCAGGCGATGGATTTACGGCACAATATTATAAGAAACTTGCCATAGACCTTGCCCCACATATGACAGATTTCTTTAACAACATCTTAATGGGTTCACCTTTTAATGAGGCGACGACCTTGGCCACTATCGTTGTTATACCAAAACCAGATAAAGATCCTACCTCCTGTCCCAGTTATAGGCCTATATCCTTATTAAACGTGGACCTCAAGATCTATGCCAAAATTTTAGCTAACCGCTTGAACACCCTTCTCCCCTCCCTGATCCACCCAGATCAGGTCGGATTTATACCAGGCCGCCAAGCTATAGACAACACCAGACGGGCTTTTGACCTCATACATTCTATTCATTCTGGTAAATCACCATCACTAATCATGGCACTTGATGCCGAAAAAGCGTTTGATCGCATCTCTTGGACCTTTATGTCTAGGGTTTTGGGGTCAATGGGTTTCTCTGGTAAGTTTTTAGACGGCCTATTAGCTTTGTATCAGTCTCCCTGAGCAACGGTAGTGGCCAACGGAGTCGCCTCTTCCCCATTTTCAATTTCTAATGGGACACGGCAGGGATGCCCACTTTCCCCTTTAATCTTTGCCCTGTTAATTGAACCATTAGCAGCAAAAATCCGATCTAACGGGGCGATACACGGAGTTAAAACAGGGAAATCCGAACATAAAATATCATTATATGCTGACGATGTTCTTTTGACTCTCTCGGATCCCGCTGTTTCTCTTACCCCCCTTCTCGCAGACATCAAAACCTACAGTTACATCTCGGGATACAAAATTAATCCTCAAAAAACAGAAACTCTGGATTTCTATCTCACAGATAGCATGAAATCTTCTCTCACTCAACAATTCCCCTTCAAATGGCACCAAAAAAAGATAAAATATTTAGGCGTCTACATAACTAAACAATATAGTCAGCTTTTCCAAGCTAACTATCCTAAACTACTATGCCAAATTAAATCTGATTTAGAAACCTGGAGTAAAAACCTCATATCTTGGATAGGGCGAATCAACTCAGTCAAAATGAACATTTTGCCCAGGTTATTATATCTTTTTCAAGCCCTTCCCATACGCATCCCCCCCTTATGTATTCAAATTTTTGCAACATTATTTCACAATTCATATGGGGTAGAAAACGTTCAAGAGTTAGGCTTCTTGTCCTACAAAGGTAGACGCGGGAGGGCGGTTTGGGAGTCACCAATTTTAAAAACTATTTCTTGGCAGCGCAACTTGCCCAATGTATTTTATGGAACTCCCTGGGCTCCTCCAGAGTTTGGGTCTCGATCGAAACCGAATGCTTAGGTATTTCCTCCGCCTCCTCTCTCCTGTGGCTCCCTCGCACTAAACGTCCTCGGTCCGCTCTTTATCACCCAATTGTATCGCATTCGCTCTCTCTCTGGGACCGAGCAAACTCAAAGTTTAATCTCGCCCCGGCTCCTAGTCCAATTGTTCCTCTTTTTGATAACCTAGATTTTCCACCGGGTCGTATAGTTTCGTCCTTTGAATTTTGGAAAAGGAACGATGTTTACTATCTTAATAATATCACTACAGACGCTTCATTTCCCTCATTCGAAGACATAAAAACCAAATTCAATATTCCCAACACTTTTTTTTTTCAATACCTGCAACTAAGAAATTTTCATTCCACCACTAAATCATCTTTAAGAATCAGGCCGTTGACCTCATTCGAGTCACTTTTCCTCCGGCGATCTTCTACCAATGGCCTTATATCTCGGCTATATGGAGAGCTGAGAGTCCCTGACTCAGACACCCAAGATTCCCATGAGCGAGCCTAGGAGGAGGATCTGGGGGGTCCCTTGGATGGAGAAGATTAGGATGAAATAAAAGCCAACACGGCCTCTAGTTCAATCTGTGTGAAGCTGAAAGAAAATGCCTATAAGCTTCTTTATCGATGGTACCTGGTCCCGACCAGATTACAAAAAATCTTTCCGGACTCATCTAGCTCATGTTGGAGAGGATGTTCGTCGGAAGGGTCCTTCCTCCATATTTGGTGGCAATGCCCCAAGCTTGCCCCATTCTGGTTGGAACTACGGAACTTTGCGTCTCAGATTCTACAGATTGACATCCCAATTTCTCCCAGGTTTTTCCTTCTCCCACTTGGGATTCCATCCGCAACTAAACATCAAACAAAAATGTTCCGCCACATAGTTTCTGCAGCACTGTGTCAAATTGCCACTAATTGGAAACAACCCTCCGCGCCTACTATGCAGACAATTATTAATAGAGTTTGGCACTCATACAAAATGGAGTTTATGACATGCATACTGCGCAATACCTCTAAATCATTCAACAAAGTCTGGGAGCCCTGGATGTCATTTTTTCAAATCCAAATTCCTTTTGCTCTATGACTCCTCTAAAACATTCCACTTGATATCCCCCCTCAACCTGCTACCATCCCCCGCCCCCCCCCTGCCCCCCCCCCCCACTTCTCTTCTACCTCTTGCTTTGCTTTCTTTTTCTTTTCTTCTTTTGGCGGCCTGCCACACCGCCTCCTAATCTATCTTGCCCACTTTTCTCTGACTATCCTCTCTTTTCTGTCTCTTCTTTCTTCCATTCTTATAGTTAAAACTTGGTCAATATCAAAACTCTTTTTATTATGATATACAATGATTGTATTAGTCCCTGAACATGCATAACCTGATTGTAACAGATTTTGTCTTGGACTGATGCTCATTATTGACCTTCTCAAAAATAAAACTTTAAAAAAAAAAAAAAAAAATCATCTGATGAGAAACGTAAAGTTGGCAATATGCCATTTACGACATGTAGTGGCAAGGAACGGCTTAGGCCCTGGCCCGTGTTCATGACTAGTGGTCCAGCTTCACCCAAGGATCTAAGCCCTTCTCCTCCCCCCCTACAAAAAATTTAAAAGAGTTATGCTGTCAGCAACAACAACAAAACAGCAAAGAACTCTGCCTTCTAAACAGATGACATCACAAATCCCCAAGGCGAGTCCAAGGGTGTTGGTGGTTGTGAAGCCTGACCTTCCAATCACTGTACGGGAAGAGGTGACTCCATCCAGCATTTGCAGCACACCCTCTGCATATGTTGGAAGGATCACCCACAGTGTAGATCCAGATTTGGATAATCAAGGTGTCAATGTTGTACACCGGGAGGAGGCTATTGATGTAGCTGGCGCTGTGGAGGAACTTGATGATGAGGATGGTGATGTGGTTATTGTAAATGAGGCACCAGGGGGGGAAACAGCTGATGTCCATGGGATGAGAAAGCCCATCATCATGCCTGGTCAGAAGACCAAAAAATGCACCTCTTCGGTCTGGAGTTATTTTTATCCAAATCCGGACAACCAATGTATGGCCATATGTAGCTTATGTAAAGCTCAAATAAGCAGGGGTAAGGATCTTGCCCACCTAGGGACATCATCCCTTATACGTCACCTGAATAACCTTCATAGTTCAGTGGTTAGTTCAGGAACTGGGCCTAGGACCGTCATCAGTACAGGGACACCTAAATCCCTTGGTCCTGTTGGATGCACACCACCAACACCCTCCTCGTCAACTTCCTCCACGATCTCCATCAGATTTAGAACTGCAGGCCATGTCACCAGCCAGACTGAGTCCTCTTCTATACGGGATTCATCCGAGGAATCCTGCAGCGGTACGCCTACTACTGCCACTGCTGCTGTTGCTGCTGTCAGTCGGTCATCTTCCCAGAGGGGAAGTCGTAAGACCGCTACGTCTTTCAAAAAACAATTGACCGTCCAACAGTCATTTGCCATGACCGCAAAATACGATAGTAGACACCCTATTGCAAAGCGTATAACTGCGGCTGTAACTGCTATGTTGGTGTTAGACGTGCGCCCGGTGTCCGCCATCAGTGTAGTGGGATTTAGAGGGTTGATGGAGGTATTGTGTCCCCGGTACCAAATCCCGTCGAGATTCCACTTCACTAAGCAGGCAATACCAAAAATGTACAGAGAAGTACAAACAAGTGTCCTCAGTGCTCTTAAAAATGCGGTTGTACCCACTGTCCACTTAACCACAGACATGTGGACAAGTGGTTCTGGGCAAACGAAGGACTATTTGACTGTGACAGCCCACTGGGTAGATGCATCCCCTTCTGCAGGAACAGCAGCAGCTGCATCAGTAGCAGCATCTACACAACGTCTGCTCGTGCCAAGGCAGGCAACATTGTGTATTACAGGCTTTAATAAGAGGCACAACGCTGACAACCTATTAGAGAAAATGAGGGAAATTATTTCGCAGTGGCTTACCCCACTTAGATTGTCCTGGGGATTTGTGGTGTCAGACAACGCAAGTAACATTGTGCGGGCATTGCATATGGGCAATTTCCAGCACGTCCCATGTTTTGCCCACACCGTTAATTTGGTGGTGCAGCATTACCTCAAGAGTGACAGGGGTGTGCAGGAGATGCTTGCGGTGGCCCGCAAAATTGCTGGACACTTTCGGCATTCTGCCAGTGCCTACTGCAGGCTCGAGGCACATCAAAAAAGCATGAACCTGCCCTGCCATCACCTCAAACAAGAGGTTGTGACGCGCTGGAACTCCACCCTCTATATGTTGCAGAGGATGGAGGAGCAGCAAAAGGCCATTCAGGCCTACACCGCCACCTACGACATAGGCAAAGGAGTTCGGATGCGCCTGAGTCAAGCGCATTGGAGACTGATTTTCGTGTTGTGCAAGATTCTCCAGCCGTTTGAACTTGCCACACGAGAAGTCAGTTCCAACACTGCCAGCTTGAGTCAGGTGATTCCCCTGATCAGGCTGTTGCAGAAGCAGCTGGAGAAAGTTAGGGAGGAGCTGGTAAACCATTGCGATTCCACCTAGCATGTAGCTCTTGTGGATGAAGCCCTTCGTACGCTTTGCCAGTATCCGTGGGTGGTCACTATTTTAAAGGCAGAGGAATACATTCTGGCCATTGTTCTCGATCCTCGGTTTAAAGTGTATGTTTTGTCTCTGTTTTCGGCGGACACAAGTCTGCAGAGGTGCAAAGACCTGCTGGTCAGGAGATTGTCCTCTGAAGAGGACCGTGACATGCCAACAGCTCCACCCTCATTTTCTTCCACATCTGTGGCTGCGAGGAAAAAGCTCAGTTTTCCTAAAGGAGCCGCTGGCGGGGATGCTGATAACATCTTGGCCGGACTGAAGGACCTGCCAACCATTGCAGACATGTCTACTGTTGCTGCATTGGATGCTGTCACAATAGAAAAAAATGGTGGAGGATTATTTTGCTGACACCATCCAAATAGACATGTCAGACAGTCCATATTGTTACTGGCAGGAAAAAAAAGCCAGTTTGAAAGCTCCTGTATAAACTGGCTCTATTTTACCTGAGTTGTCCCCCCTCCAGTGTGTACTCGGAAAGAGTTTTTAGTGCAGCGGGAAACCTGGTCAGTGAGCGGCGAAGGAGGTTGCTTCCTCAGAACGTTGAAAAAATTATGTTCATAAAAATGAATTATCAATTCCTCAATCAAGTACAGCACTGCCCTCCAGATAGTACAGAGGGACCTGTGGTTGTGGAGTCCAGCGGGGACGAATTGATAATGTGTGAGGAGGAGGAAGTACACACTGTAGGGGGAGAGGAATCAGAGGTTGAGGATGAGGACGACATCTTGCCTCAGTAGAGCCTGTTTATTTTGTACAGGGAGAGATGAATAGCTTTTTTTGTGTGGGAGCCCAAAGAAACCAATCATTTCAGGCACAGTTTGGTAGGCCCTTTTGCTGAAATGATTGGTTTGTTAAAGTGTGCATGTCCTATTTCAACAACATAAGGGTGGGTGGGAGGCCCCAAGGACAATTCCATCTTGCAACTCTTTTTTTTTTTTTTTGCCAGCTCTTTTTGTGGGGGTACAAACAAACCAATCATTTCAGCCACAGTTGTTTGGTAGGCCCTGTCGCTGAAATGATTGGTTTGTTAAAGTGTGCATGTCCTATTTCAACAACATAAGGGTGGGTGGGAGGGCCCAAGGACAATTCCATCTTGCAACTCTTTTATTGCCATTATGTGACCATTCAACAGTCGTTTGCCATGAGCACAAAGTAAAACAAAATTAAAACAAATTCAACAAATTAAACCAAAAGTAAAATGCCCTGTCATAATCAAAAACAAGAGGTATTGACGTGCTTGAACTACTGTAGTGTTTATAAGTTAGAAACACTACACTTGAAAGCTTGAGCCTTTAATAGAAAAAGTCACTCTTCATTGCACGAATATTTGCAACAGCGACAATTTTTGGGTTAACAAAGTCAACAAATAACACTTCGACCCTGTCTGTCTTTCACATACTTGATGGGATCTCAATGATGAATGCTCTGTACCATGGTCGTCTAAAACAAGAGGTATTGACGTGCTATAACTACTGTAGTTTTTATAAATTATAAACACTACACTTGAAAGTTGGAGGTGGTATTGTGGCCCCGGTACCAAATTGGGTACCGGGGCCACTCCACTATGCAGTCCAGATAGAGGCGTATCAGATATTAAACAACGTTGACTGTTGCTGCCAAATCATAAATTAATGAAAATGACCTGTCATCGTCAAAAACAAGAGGTATTGACACGCTCGAACTACACCCTGTATATGCTGCAGAGGATGTAGGAGCAGGCAGCTGTGCAGTGGAATTCAGACCATTTAAAGGCGGAGGTATTGTGGCCCAAATTGTGTACCGGGACCACTGCACTATGCAGTCCAGGAAGCTACCTCGGTGAAACGTTTTGGACTAAAAACAATATTGTGAGGTGTGAGGTGTTCAGAATAGACTGGGAATTAGTGGAGATGATTGTTTTTGAATGTTATTGAGGTTAATAATAGCGTAGGAGTGAAAATAAACCAAAAAACTTGTTTTTAACACTTTTTATGTTTTTTTTTAAAAAAATCCGAATCCAAAACCTTAAATCCGAACCAAAACCTTTCATCAAGTGTTTTGCAAAACAAATCCGAACCCAAAACCTCAAGCAAATCCGAATCCAAAACACGAGACACCAAAAGTGGCCAGTGCACATCCCTAGTGCCTTATATAAAGTATGGTTAGACATGTTTGTGAACATAAGCAAGCATGTTTTCTTGCCTAAGTTTGATGACACTTTGCCTATTATGGTTTGATAGATGTGTGTGTGCATCAATATTTGATATATTTTGTATTAAGAATGTTTGCTTAGCATCCATTTTACTTAAGGAATTTAGGAGATCCATTGCAATGCATCAACATGCACATGTAACAAGAACAGCCCTCATCTCATCACACTGCCAATCAGCTTTGCAACTGTTAAAAAGCTTCATTCAGTTGCAAGCATGAGGGTGAGCTTCACTCATCCAGAGTGCCTGCTCCTCACTGAAACTCTTGATAGAGAAGTTGGTATGGCAGTGCCATACCAATCAAATTTTTGGAAGTACCTGGCCTACAAGGCAGCCAAAATTATCTATGCCAGATAGCTAGTTTGGACATAACTGTGCCTTAGAGCTGTGTTTTTATTGATTTCAAATCATGTATATTGACAATAGCTATTTCGTTTATATGTCTAACAGGAGAACAATGTAGTTAGGCCCAGGCAGCCAGGTCCAGCAAGAAGAGGGGACAGCTGTGGAAGGGTCACCTGAGCAGTGGACTGCGGAGGCCAAAGAACAGGAGCCAGCAACTCAGGAGGGGATGTTGAAGGAAGGGCTGACAGATGGCAAGAAGGAAGCTAAGGCCAATGGGAGTAAAGGTAAACAATTATAGCATTTTCTATTCGTGTCAAACCCTCTTTTTCCCTGGCATAACACTGTAGGCCTTACATGAGTCCATGTTGGGCAAGGCAATTGATGATGTGGGTCTTACTTGATAGAGTGTTAAGTTGTTTGCATTGATTACATTGTATTATCTTATACTTTCTTCTCCCCCGCCTCCACTATCATCATCATCATCATTTTTTTACATAGCGCCAGCAGATTTCATAGCGCTTTACAATTGGGAACAAACAATAATAAAAAACAATATTGGGTAATATATACAGAGAGGTAAGAGGGCCCTGCTGGCAAGCCTACAATCTATGGGACACTATAGCCACAATCTGTACATGTGCAAGTGTGTAAGACATACAAATGTTTGTTAAGTATAGCATTCTGGTAGAGACAATAAGAAAGAACCAATAAAGGTCATACACACCAACCAACCACCATTGAGTAAAATGTTATATGCAATGATGTAATGGGAAAAAAAAGTAATGATTTATCTCTATGTGCCCTTGGTATCTTCTCCAACTGCTGCAATAGAGAACTTGCCACTCACAGGTCATAGGCACTGAGAGACCGCCCATTTAGAGGAACTGCAAAGTGAAATTGCAACTATCCAGACAACACATGTATTACAATATTTGGACCTCATGGAGGACACTATAATTTTACAGTTTTAAATTTTGATTAAAAAAATATTGTTGAACCATAAAAAGTATTTATTATCTTTGAAATGTATTTTTTTAATCACATCTGTCTACATATTTGCGAATAGTTCGTATGGTATAGTATACAGAAAGTTAAGGTATTTGTTCTAAATAGTTTGATTAAGGTGTTAGTTTTGTTGTGACAGTAGGGTATATAGTTGTCTAAGAAGGTAACATGTGTAATGGTAAATACATGCAGGAAGTGGTGTACATATATTTAATATATTTGTTTGATTCTTTAATATGATTGCAGTTTCATAACAATGTACATCATATTAATTGCAGAAATTCTACTACTGCAATGTTCCTTGAGAATATGGCTTACATTTTCTGGTTAATAAGGGTTAAAATAATAGCTAATTGTGTAGTAACATATGATATGTTGCAGAACAAAATTAATTTCCATATGAGACTAGTGTTGGTGCTTTCAAACTTTTAGACGTGTGTTTTAAAATAAGTAAGCACGTGTGAAGTGGTTGTAAATAAAAATGTAGTAAGGAGATGGATCAGTACACCATAAATCCCCAGCATTAATGTAAAAGGGTTATGAGTTAACTGGTAAGAACCTGTAGTGTATAATTGCTAATTAGTCCATGTTTGCCACCTCTCCATGAATACTGGGAAATCTCCCGGACTCCCGGGAGAGGACAGGAAAATCCCGAATTTTGCGGCTGATTTCGGTGTTGCCGTTCTGCGCATGCGCCGGTGACGTCATCGGCGTGATGGCGCGACACGGCTAATCTCCCAGAAGACCCCGGCCATTGCGAAACAAGAAGCTACCACGCCCACGCTGTGAGTGCCCTCTGGATATAATACAGCCTATAATACAGTAAGTAAGGAGGCATCTTTTTATGTGTGAGTTCGCCGACACCTCATCTATGTATCTGTCTATAAATATCCACTTTTTGATGACTCTAATACAATAGTGGAGTTTGTAGGTTAATTAAAGAAAATATTGGGCATTCATCTTGGGCTGGCAAACGGATATTATCTTCTACATATTGCTGGACAGTTGATTTTAAGGGCTAAGAGTCATAAATCTGGGTTTATATATATGTGCAAATGATGTTAGTGGTCACAAAGGTTTTATTACCCTAACCAATATTGAGCTAATACTCATTGTAAATGGTTTTATACCAATTTTATACTGGTAATATATGCATTAAAGTTTTAATTGGATAATAAAGACTGAGTTTTATATTTATCTATGTACAGTCATTTTTGCAATAGCTGTGGATATTATACCCAATTGAGGATTTCATTGGTTATTGGTTATTCCCTTGTTTTTATTTGACCCCTTAGTTGCCTCCTATCCACGCTGTCATATTTGTATTGTATCATCTATGTTCATCAGTTGTGTTGTTCTAAAGAGAAAAATCTCAATATTGAAACAACCTTATCCATATCTATCCCCACCAGCGGAGTTGATTTTAAATCACTGTTGTGTGTATGTGACCTTTTAATATTTTACTGCAAGATGTCTAGTTGGATGATTTATTTATTTTAACTGAATTAATAAAGTTATTTTTTAATGGGGCAGGAATGCTGATAGGTCCTAGTTTTTTTTGAACATTGGTTCATTCTATTTGTTCAACTATGATATATTTTGGATAATTGGCTTATGTTTAAAATTTAAACAGAAGCCCATTAACCTACATTCCTTGTTATATAAATACACACACTAGGTTTAATTTAAACTTTAAATTAGAGATGGTCACTGACCCCCGTGTTTTGGTTTTGGATCTGGATTACCGTCGTATTTTGGTTTTGGTTTTGCAAAACCGCCATTGCGTGTTTTGGTTTTGGTTTTGGTTTTGTTTGGTTTTGTTTTGCTATTTTGTTGGAAAATCAATGTTTTTGGGCCTAAAATAACCCAATTTAGTGCTCCAACTGTTTTAGAGATAAGTAACCTAATTGTAGAGGTAATAAATCATCCAAAAAAACAGTTTAATTCTTCGTTGGTAGGCCTTCATTTATTCTACACACAAAACAAATTGTCTTCCTCTCCATCTATGCATATTGGCAATGCAGCCATCGTCTTTGGATGTATATTACACCCTACACTTATACTTAAATATGTAAAGAAATGAACAAAGGCAGTTTGGTTTCTGTCTCTCTAGGGCCCCCTCCAATTGTAGAAAATACTCAAAAATTCAGCCGTTATAGACTGTACAATATAAATTGAAATCGACAAAGGCAGTTTGGTTTTTGTCTCTCTAAGCCCCCCTCCACTTGTAGAAAATACAAAAAAATTCAGCCGTTATAGACTGTACAATATTAATTGAAATGGAGAAAGCCAGTTTGGTTTATGTCTCTTTCGGCCCCCCTCCACTTGTAGAAATATAAAAAAATGCAGCCGTTATAGACTGTACAATATTAATTGAAATGGAGAAAGCCCGTTTGGTTTATGTCTCTTTCGGCCCCCCTCCACTTGTATAAAATACCAAAAAATTCAGCCGTTATAGACTGTACAATATTAAGAGAAATGGACAAAGGCAGTTTGGGGTCACTCTGTCTATGACACCCTACCCTTAAGGAGAAATTACCCAAACAACAGCCTTTCAAGACAGTACGTGATATGGAAATGCCTAAAGTCCCTTTCCTCTTTGGGGGTAGATTGCACTCTACACTTACATAGAAAGTTTTAAAAAGATGTTATCGTCATCATCATCTTCGGCTTCATCCTCACCCTCATCAGTGTGTACGTCATCACAGACTATCAATTCATCGCCGCTTGAATCCGCCATTAGAGAACAGTCAGTGCTTGGATGTCTTGGATGGTGAAGGCCTTCCTCGTGGAAGATGTAGTTCATTTTTATAAACATCATTTTGTCCACATTTTTGGGAAGTAACCTTCTACGGCGATCACTGACTAAGTTCCCTGCTGTGCTGAACACTCGTTCAGAGTACACACTGGAGGGTGGGCAGCTTAGGTATTGCAAAGCAAGTTTGTACATGGGTTTCCAAATGGCCTGTTTTTCTTCCCAGTAAGGAAAGGGACTGTCTGACATTTCCATATAAACTACCTCTTGAAAGTAATCCTCCACCATCCTTTGCATGTTTATACTCGTATTGGATGGAGTTATGGGCAAAGTGACACATTTTTTTGAAAAATCCTTCAAACCAGCCCAGATGTTAAATTGTTCTGGTCTGCCCCTTGCGTCTTCCCTGCTTCATTTTGGGAAATTTAATTTTTTACGAGCAGCAGCAGCTTGAGAAAGTAAAGGAGGACACATCGTCAAGCCGAGGCCCAGTTCAGCGGCCAACTTGCTGAGCAATAGCTCCTTGCAAAAGTTCACATCTCGCTCATTTACAAGTAAAGACTCAATGTAGGTTTTAAACCTTAGATCAAGCACAGTTGCCAAAACGTACTGATCTGAGTTCAAGATCTTAATAACTCGAGGATCATTGTGAAGCAAATTAAGTACTTGATCGACAAGGCCAACATTTTTTGCTGAATTGCTTGCTTTCAGCTCCTTCTTCATTTTCTCAAGCTGCTTTTCCAATAGTCTAATTAAAGGAATGACTTGGCTCAAAACTAGCAGAGTCTGCACTCACCTCACACGTCACAACTTCAAATGTATTCAGCACCTTGCACAGGACTGAAAGGATTCCCCACTGTGCAAGAGTGAAATACATCCCCCCTTCTTTCCCAATGTCATGGCTTGTGCAATATGCTTGGATGGCTTTGAGCTGTTCCTCCATCCTCTGAAGCATGTACAGGGTGGAATTCCACCTAGTTACCACCTCTTGCTTAAGTTGGTGGCAGGGCAAGTTAAACTGCTCTTGGAGCTCCTGTAACCTCCTACATGCTGTGACTGAATGCCTGAAATGGCCTGAAATTTTACGGGCCACCGAAAGCATCTCCTGCACCTCATGGTTATTTCGTAGGAAGCTCTGCACCACCAAGTTGATGGTGTGAGCAAAACAGGGAATATGTTGGAAATCACCCAGCTGTGATGCTCGCACTATATTGTTGGCGTTATCAGAAATGACATACCATGGGGAGAGTCCGAGTGGTATAAGCCATGCATCAATCACATCTCTCAGTTTGCGTAACAAATTGTCAGCTGTATGCCTGTTAGTGAAGCCGGTGATACAAAGAGTGGCCTGCCTGTGACAAATGTTACGTAGTGGTGTACATGCTACTGCTGTTCCTGCTGCTGAAGGTGAATGACCAACCCAGTGGGCTGTCACAGTCATATAGTCTTTGGATTGCCCACTTCCACTTGTCCACCTATTTGTGGTTAAGTGGACAGTGGGCAGAATGGCTTTTTTCAGCGCAATCTCTACATTTTTACACACTTTTTGGTATAGTTGTGGAATTGCTTTACGGAAAAAACGGTGTCGCGATGGAATTCTGTAACACGGACACAAAACCTCAATTAACTGTGAAAAACCAGCTGCGTTTATTGTGGAGATTGGACGCAGATCTAACACTAACATTGCAGCCATGGCGTCTGTGATTTGCTTGGCGACTGGGTGACTGCTGTCATATTTACTTCCCCTCACTAATGATTGTTTCACAGTTAATTGCTGAAATGTAGGACTGCTCATTTTCTTGACCTGCCTCTGTGATGACGATTCACCTCAAGCAGCAGCAACAGCAGCAGCTGGACTAACACTTTCTTCAGAGGAATCAATAATAGTGCAGGAATCATCTAGCCTTAAGTGGGATGCCGGGCTAACTCCGAGCGCTACTGAGGATATTGATGAGGATGGTGTGGTGGGTGTATTTTGTAGCCATCGGGATGTTGGTGAGCGGAGGGTCTTGGCTGATGATGGAGTGCTTGTATTATTTTGGGAAGAACTTTCAGCTTTTCCCAACACTTTGCAATGAACTCTCGTTAAATGGCGTAACATAGACGAGGTTCCAAGATGGTTAACGTCCCTCCTCGACTGACTGTGGCTTGACATACACTACAAATGGCTATACAATTGTTGTCTGGATTTGGGTAGAAATAATTCCACACATAAGAAGTGGATTTTTTTGTTTTATGCCCAGGCGTGACAATGGCCTTTTTCTTGTCACGTGCCAGAACTGCTGCCACTGGTGCAGGACTTACACAAACAACCTCATCCTCATCAACATCCTCATTAGCGCCCTCATCTCCCCCTCATCCTCTTCTAATTCCAAAGTGGCATGCTCAATTTGGGTATCACCGGCTACACTCGGGCTATTAAGGCACACATCAGCAGAATGCTCACGATTAGACATCCCACTGTTGGATGGACTCTCCACAGGAATTGTTGTCATTTGTAAATCAGAGCAAACATTCTCCTCTAATGCCTTACTGTTATCTTGCAGCTCGGCTTTGATGCGTAACAGTAGTTGTGCACCAATTGTAGGCTGGGTAACTTTTTGGGATCTGCCACTAATAGGCAAAGGTGAAGGCCTCATTCTCTCTTTGCCACTGCGTGTGTAGAATGGCATGTTTGCAATTTTTTTTTTATCGGCACTTAACTTTTGCTCAGTAATACTTCTTTTTCGCTTCAATACAGGATTTTTTTTTTTTGTTTTTTGATTTTTGCACTGATTTGGAAACACTCTGTTGTTTGACATCGCCTTGGCCAGATGACGTACTGGGAACACTAACATCAGGACTGGTGACAGAACCTGGTTGCTCATTCTGATCATATGTGGACTGCTTTGAATCCATTCTGAGCACAAAGCACTTGTAGTGCTAAAAATTAGTTGGTAGATACTGCTGACAGATATGACTTTTGAAAGCCAGAAATATTTATGCACAATTATGGGGGACACCCTAAATGCACTGAGGAGTGCTAAAAATTATTTGGTAGATACTGCTGACAGATATGACTTTTGACAGCCAGAAATATTTATGCACAATTATGGGGGACACCCCAAAAGCACTGGGGAGTGCCAAATATTAACAAAAAAATAATAAACCTCTATCCTGCTCTCTTCTCTAGCGATTTTGGTTAGAGCAATTGCAAGAACAATATTGTATTCTCTGTCCCTGCTCTAATCAGCCTGTGACTACACCCTGCTCTCTCCGTCAAATGGCGATGGATTGCTGTGGAGGCGTATATTTATAATGTTGAAGTATTGCGAGAACCGAGCCCCGAGATCCGACGACGTCACAATGACGTTCGGCCTCGATTTTGATTCGGAACGGGCGAGTTAGTACCGAGCTACTCAGCTCGGTACTCGGATACCCAAAGTTCGGATGGGTTCGGTTCTCGGGGAACCAGACCCGTCCATCTCTACTTTAAATCAACCCTAGTATGTGTATCCATATAATAGGGAATATAGACTGTAAAGTAAACTCCACTGGGTCTGATGTGAAAGCATTGTGTAATATATAGGTGCTATGTAAATAATTTTTACATCAACGTCGCAGTATGTGGTCACAAATATTTTCAGTTTTGAGGCTTTTAATAAAGTGTGGAGTAAATGAAAACCTGCAGAGAAAGTCAATACTGATTCAGTATTACAATAGTTTGTGTATGTTGCATACTTGCCATCTTTATATTTCTATTATAGCCCCTGTTGTGAAATAACGCAGTTGCCTCATTTTGTTTTGGGTTAGTGGGCACAATATGATGCAAATCCGTGGGCAGGATGCAGTAGAACAGGCTGCAGAATTTTTTTTCATTTAATCAAACCTTGCTAGGGATAATTAAATTAATATACCTAATAATAATAAACCTCTGGAGGAAATCTCGCTCCCTGGCTGACTTCCTCCACTTTAAATTCATACTCTCTTCTTTCTCCTCTGCCCTCTCCCTCGCTAAACAATCCTTCTTTAAGTTCCTCATTTTTTCTCAGTCCTCCAATCCCCACCGCCTCTTTGCCACCTTCAGCTCCCTCCTCTCCCCCGTCTCCCCCTCTGTCCCGCCTTCCCTCTCCGCTTCTGACATCGCCACTTTCTTCTCTTCCAAAATTGAGACCATCAGACTGAACATCTCCTCCTCCCCTTCTCCCGCCACCCTCATCGCTTCACCTCCCCCCATCAACCAACTCTGGTGCTCCTTCAGCCCTACAACCAGTGAAGAAGTTCGCTCCCTTATATTCTTTCCTCTCCACCCTCTACCTGCCCTCTCGATCCCATCCCCTCCCACCTCCTTCGCTCTCTCTCTCCAACGGCCTGCTCTTACCTAGCACGCCTTTTCAACCTATCACTTTCTCTGGTGTAGTACCCTCCTCTTTTAAACACGCTCTTATCTCCCCTATCCTCAAAAAACCCAATCTTGACCCGACCTCTCTTGCTAATTATCGCCCTATCTCTCTTCTCCCCTATGCCTCCAAATTACTTGAGCGGATTGTCTGCAGCCGCCTTAAAGGGTACCTCACGGACAATTCCCTCCTTGACCCTCTCCAATCTGGCTACTGCCCCCTCCATTCTACCGAAACTGCCCTGGCCAAGGTTACTAATGATCTCCTATCAGCCAAATCCAAGGGTCACTTCTCTGTACTCATCCTCCTTGACCTCTCTGCAGCCTTTGACACTGTGGACCACCCCCTCCTGCTGCAAACTCTTCACCCTCTCGGCCTCTCTGGTTCTGTCCATGCCTGGTTCGCCTCATACCTCGCTAATCGCTCCTTCTCTGTATCCACATCTGGTTCTTCCTCCTCCCCCTACCCCCTCCCCGTAGGAGTCCCGCAGGACTCTGTACTTGGCCCTCTACTCTTTTCGCTCTACACTTCCTCCCTTGGTGCTCTCATCTCCTCCTTCGGTCTTCAGCATCACCTTTATGCTGACGACATTCAACTCTATATCTCCTCTCCTGATCTTTCCTCCACCCTCCTCTCTCGAGTATCCGATTGCCTCTCCGCCATCTCCTCCTGGATGTCCGAGCGCTTTCTCAAAATCAATATCTCTAAAACTAAACTCATTGTCTTTCCCTTGCCCAGACTCCCATCCCACGATGACCTCTCTATTGTCGTCAACAACACCACCATCTCCTCTGTCACCCAACTTCGCTGCCTGGGTGTCACCCTTGACTCCTCTCTCTCTCTTTTGCCCCCCACATTCATTCCCTTGCCCAAGCCTGTCGCTTCAGACTACGCAACATCGCCCGCATCCGTCCTTTTCTCTCTCAGGATGCCACCAAAAACTATCATCCACGCACTCATCATCTTCCGCCTTGATTATTGTAACCTCCTCCTCACTGGCCTCCCCCACTCCCATCTCTCCCCCCTCCGCTCTATGCTCAATGCGGCTGCTCTCACGCCGCTCCTCCTCTGCCTCCCCTCTCTGCCTTGCCTTACACTGGCTCCCCTTCCCCTACAGAATCCTTTACAAACTCCTCACCACCACTTACAAGGCTCTCTCCAACTCTACTGCCCCTTATATCTCTAACCTCCTCTCCATTCACACTCCTGCCCGCTCCCTGCACTCGGACAACGACCGCCGCCTCTCCTCCACCCTTATCATCTCTTCGCACTCCAGAATCCAAGACTTTTTTAGTGCAGCCCCCTTCTCTGGAACGACCTCCCTTGTTCCATCCGTCTCTCTCCTACTCTGTGCTCCTTCAAACGTGCACTCAAAACTCACCTCTTCCTCAAAGCCTACCAACCATCTACTTAACCCCCATCTCCTCCCTTTGCTCGTCCTCCCTTCTCTCCTCTTGCCTCAACTGGCTCTTCTTCTGCCTGGTCTGTTTACCCTCCCTTAGGATGTAAGCTCGTATGAGCAGAGCCCCCACCCCTCCTGTCTCCATACCTGTTCTTCCGCTCCGTCTTTACTGCATATGACTAGCCGGAGTTTCTGAAGTATTGGTACTTTTTGTTCATTGTTCTGTATAGTTTCACCCTGTATAGTCTACTGTTAGTACTGTGTGCGGCGCTGCGGATACCCTGTGTCACCTAACATATAAATTATAATAATAATAATATATATATATGTAGAGCCGTGGGTGATATGGAGACACAGCCTTTTTGGACGTATACCCCCCTTCCCCAGTCATATCTATTTTTTCAAAACATCCCTTTGCCTAAATAATTAGTAGTCCCCCGCCTTGCATACCACTTACCCTGGCTGTGGCACCCCTGTGAGATTGCAGCTGCACCCCATGTCAGTGTGTAACCGGTGAGTGATGTATAATTTTTTGCTTTGTTCTGAAATATAACATTTGTGCCACTCCTTCAGAGATTCTGCATTTGCACTTGGACAGCATTTTGCGTCAGATATTAGTACATCTGGGCCTTAGCAGCCAACCAGGAGAAGGTAAGAGTTAACATTTTTATTTTGCACATACATAATTTGCTTTGTAAGCTGTTCCAATGGTGGAAGACACTTTAGTCCAGGGGTCGGCAACCCTTGGCGTGCAGCGCCCTGCATTGTGGCACATTGAGCGGCTATCAATGCAGCACATCTCCACAACACTGAACTGCTGCACATTTTCTGTGTTATATGACCTGGGGGCATTACTGTGGAATAATATGAACATGAGGCACAACTATATGGTATGTTATGAATTGTGGCAACAACTATTTGGCATAATATTAACTAGGATTCTACTATGAGGCATGGTTTGTGGACACAACTGAGGCATAATATGATTTGTGAACACAATTGTGAGGCATAATCTGAAATGGGGGCACTGCTCTGTGGCATAACTGGTGGCACTACTGTGTGGCATAATATGAATTTAATTTAAATAATATGTGTTCTTGATTGTAGTAGATACTTTGTAAAGTACAGGCAATAAGCTTGTTCTCAAAGTTTTTCCATATCCATATGAAGCATAACCTCCACATTTGCCCGAATACCAAAACACTAATTTATCTACTTTTAATTATTTTGCAGAAGACTAACAGTAAATAAACTAAAAATCAAAGGGACGGATCAGTTCCCTAAGAATATATAGCAAATTGGATATTTGAAAAAAACTTCAGAATGGATATTCGGAATTACTTTGGCAAACCAGGTGTAAAGCAATCACAAACCCTTGTACCCCAACCAAGTGCGGAAAGTGAAACTATGGTCGTAGCACTTCATTCACCTGAATGTGTACTACACAGCGATGATGACCGCAATTATCCCAGCATAAGTTCCTATAGGTGTGAGGAGGGTGACAAGCAGGGCCTTGCTCTGGTAACAGAGAGGAACAAGATGAAACACAAAGTGTGCCTACCAAAAAAAAAAAAAATACTATTGTGAATTTACACCGTGAGTAACAAAAACATATCCAGTGTTAAAGAAATCCACACATGGAAAAAATTTTGCTTACTGCACTGTCTGTAAAAGTGATTTTGATATAAAGCACGGTGGTGTGAATGACTGTAAACGCCATATTGAAGGTTCAAAACACCAAAAAATATCAGAAGCTTTGGAAACAAGTAAAAAAAATGATACCTTCTTCCATACCTCACATGACGAAAATGCAGTAATTCGTGCGGAAATGCTTTTTACTGGATTTCTTATGGAGCACAATATCCCTATTTCAGCATCTAATCATGTAGGAAAATTGATGAGAGCTATGATGCCAAATTCAAGTGAGGCTGCCGTGCAAAAATATGGTTGCGGTCGAACCAAATCTTCAGCAATTATTAATCATGCTCTCGCTCCACACTGCACCCAACCGGTCATAGAAGCATTAAAGCTTTTAAAATTTACATTGGCACTAGATGGTGGAAATGATTCAGAGGAGAAATTATTTCCTATATTGGTGTCCTATTTGGACATTGATGGAAAGATAAAGCCGAAGCTTTTAGATCTTATTGTCTGTAACAACGCCACGAGCATTAATATTTTTAACGTAGTTGATGAGGTGTTTCAAAGACATCTTATTCCATGGACAAACTGCATTGGTGTGTGTTTGGATAATGCCTCTGTTAACATGGGAAGACTCAGGTCTGTAAAGACTTTAATTCAAGGGAAGAATCCTTCAGTCTTTACAGAAGGTTGCCCGTGTCATCTGGTGCACCTAGCTGCAAGGAAAGGAAACAATGCCCTTTTATTTGATGCGGGTGCTTTCCTCTACAAACTAACCAGCTACTTCAGATTCAGTGCAAAAACAGTTCAAACTCTAAAAGATATGAGTGAGTTTGTGGAAGTCCAGTATTCAAAAATACTGAAACATGGGGTAACCAGGTGGCTCAGTATGCATCCCTGCATTGAGAGAATGCTTAAAATGTTTCCTGCTCTGAAATCATTTTTCCAATCTTAAGACTGTGAGAAGAATGACAAGTGCAGCCCTAAGCGAAACGTCCCTAAACTCAGTGATAGGGACAACAAATGGTACCTGCAGCTTTAAGGTAACTCCTCTCCTGTAACCAGCCAATGGGTTGGGAGGGGGCGTGGATGCCCTGGAGAGGATATACGCCGGCCACAGGCATGTGGAAGCCTCATTGCCCGGCTGGTAAACAACAGGACAGGACAACATCGCTGGACAGGCTGAGTAGCTCTTTAGTATCAATTTATATACTTTTGCTTTTCCTGCATTGTTCAATTTGGAGTCCCATCTGTTCAGCTTTTGCTTTCATGTCCTTTGTTTCTCGTGTATTTTATCCTTTTTCTCTGTCCTCCCCCCTGCTGTTCCTTTCATCTCTCTCCCCTTTTCCTCCTCGTGGCTCTTCCTGCTATTTAACTCTCATTTCCCCTCTCCCTGTGCTTTGTCTCCTATGGGTATATAGACCCTTTATCAGCCTGTATTATAGTGCATTGCTGGGTGACATTTTTCAACTAAAATTCGGGGTTTTATCTGTATTGGGCTTCCCTTGCTGATCTTGTGCCCCCGTTATTCAGCAGCTTGTGGGTTATTTGTGTGTGGTTTTATATTGGTTTGTACATCATTGGTAGCGATGTGGCATTACAGTTACAGGCTAATTACAGTTATTAGCCTGTATTGCGCACTGCAGCATTTTATAACAACCCCCCCCTGCTGCCGTGTGTTAGCCTTCCCTGTTCCCCCAGCTATTCCCCGTGGTGCCCTTTAGTCCTATTGGATTTAAGTCGTGCCCCGTCCCAGAAGAACAGCACCCCCTCCGGCCCGCTTCGCGGACCATCCAGCGGAGGCCCGCTGACGCAGGAACCCCCCCAGCACAACACTTACCTGCAGGGAAGCCGCCGGGTCTCCGTCGACTTCCGGTCGCTGCGCTACTGCGCATGCACGATGACACGGAGTTACGGAGTGAGCAGCGGCGCTGCCCGCTGCCGGAGCTTTCAGAAGGGTGACAAGCGGAAAAGGGAGAGGGAGAAGTTTTCCCTCTAACCCCCAGGCAGCGCCCAGTGAAGCACCCGTTTGGGCCACTGAACCACCAATGTTTGACAACAGCTGGTTTAGAATGGGGACTAGCCCCTTTAATTATAGGCAAGCATTCCAGCCCCCATACCTTCAGGGCCCCACCCTACAAAATAACAACAGGGCCTCAGTCCCCCCTTCCCCCCGTCATGCCCCCGGCCCAGGGTATATTATCATGCCATTAGGGCATAATGAAGAGGGCTCAGCATAGCTGTTTGGTAACCGCCCTCTGTTTAGCACATCACACCCGGGGCTCAGCTCACCAGGGTTAAGCAGAGGACATGGCAGAGCGCCTCCTCCCTCTGCAGAACAGGAAAATGACCGTTCCCCTTCTCCCCTGCCCAGTACCAGATCCTCTCACACCCTAAGGCCCCCCACTCCATGCTGCCAGGCCGGCCAAGGAAGCGAATGGCATTTCCCGGCAACCATTTTTGAATATGGCCACCATAGCGGAGATCCGGGTATACAAGACAGTTATGTAGCTCAAGCCCCTCCTCCCAGGCCCTCGCCAGCATCATGCCCAGCCTGTTGCGCTATCTCTCGTAGGGCCCATTCTCACCTTGCACCCGCCCAACCCCCAATACTACCACCCACAGCACCAGCAGGGGGAGCATCGCAAGAGCAGCGCATGCCCCTAGCAGCGGGATCGCAGCAAAGCGCGACACCATTGCCCAACATTTCAGATGGCGAAAGCCTACCTAACCTTGTCACTTTGTCAGTAACTCAGGAAAACACAACAGACGCAGCACGAGATCTCGCAAGGGTAGAGGAACCAGCGAGGACATCCAACCGGCCGCCAGGGCAGGCCGTTATGGCGCAAACAACTGACGACAGCAACGCAGCAGGAGGACAAGCGGCGGCAGGGGTCCCAGCCGCTCCATCAGGTGAGCATGATAAGATGGAGATAGATCGCACACAGGCAGACAGTCCACCATTAGCTTCCAGTGATGAAGGGTCAGACGAGGAATAAAGTACACATAGGCTATCAAGATACTGCATGCACACTTCACGGGGGGCAACACGCAGAGCAAGGAAAATTGCACACCCAGCAGGCCTATAGGTCGCAGCCCGGACATGGTGAAATGTACTTACACGTCACTACTGATTGGGCTCCGGCCATGCATAAGGGACAGGATAAAGAAAGGGTACTATGTGGATATGTTTGAGCTTGAAGAGAAAGCAAAAAAGGGGTTGGAAGCAGCCAAGGAGAAAGGTGGGATAGGAGAAGACGCTCACAAAACCTTCCCCAGATGGGTTTCAGCCTTCTGCTCCTTTGCAGCGATTGCCATAGAAACGCGACCAGAGGCAGTGATAGACGTGTGGCGTTATGTTCATTTGATTGCGGACATATTCCTGACAGACGAGAAGTTTCATTGGCGCATATATGACAAGAGCTTTAGGAAAAGAGTATCAGGCCAACACATAATCCCTTTTGAATGCAAAGACGTAGAGGTCTGGTTAGACATGGTTCGCCCCAGTACAAACGCACCCCGATACCCTGTCGCTAGGTCACAGCAAGGGAGGCAAGGCATGCACCAGGGAACGCGTAATAGGTGCTTTGCCTTCAATAGCGGCTCGTGCTCCCGAGCAGCCTCTTGCAAGTTCAGCCACACTTGCACCCAATGCAGAGGTCAACACCCAGCAAAAGAGTGCACCCGCCCCTCCGCATAAGACATCAAAGGACGAGGGCCCCCCAAATCCTCTAATTAAGAAAGCCAGTTCCCCCCATCAATCTGAAAGAGCTGGAGCGCTGGTTCCGGATATCTTCGGACACAGCACTGATAGCATTTTTGCGTAACGGTTTTGAATTTGGATTTAAACTCCCGGTAATGAAAGAAGTAAAAGCCAAGGCAGATAAAAATTTAACATCAGCTTATGCCCTGCCCCATATAATCAAAGAGAAAGTAGGGAAAGAGGTCCAGTTAGGCCGGATGGTAGGTCCTTTCCCCGCTCCCCCAATAGAAGACCTAGTGATATCTCCCGTAGGGGTAGTTCCCAAGAAAGCCAAAGGGAAATTTAGAATGATCCAGCACTTGTCCCACCCCCCGGGAGGGTCAGTGAATGATGCCATCGATGAAGCTGACAGTTCAGTGACATATCAGTCCTTCGAATTAGCCCTGGACATGGTGAGATCATTCGGCCATGGGGCGCTAATTGCAAATTTAGACATTGAAGCAGCATTCTGGCTACTGCCACTGCACCCTCAATCATTCAAGTTCATGGGTTTTAGGCTACAAGATGGGTATACGTTGATAGATGTCTTCCCATGGGCTACTCGGTGTCCTGTGCCTTCTTCGAAAAATTTAGCTCGTTCCTGCATTGGTGCATTCAGGCGGGTACGAACCACAGGGACATCGCACACTACTTGCATGTTTTCTTGTTCATAGCCCCAGCTAACCAAGCGGTCTGCGCAGATATACTCAGCTCAGCGCTAGCATTATTTAGAATACTTGGTGTCCCAGTTGCGCATGACAAGACAGAGGGTCCTTCCCATTGCCTTTCGTTCCTGGGGATCGAGATTGACACAATAGAAAAATGTTGCCGTCTGCCCAAAGATAAGGTTGAAAAATTACAGGGAGGCATAGCTTCAGCTCTGTCTGCGCGTAATATTGCATTGAGGCAAGCACAATCGTTATTGGGTTCATTCAACTTCGCGTGCAGGGTTATACCTATGGGCAAGGTTTTTTGCAAGAAACTACAGTTAGCCACGGCTGGTCTACACTGTTAAAAGACATAAGAGGAGACTTGGCAATCTGGTCAGAATTCCTCTCTACATTCAACTGGGTGTGCATCTGGCCTTCCGCGCCAGTATCTTCTGCCACACTAGACCTTCATACGGACGCCTCCGGGTCGTGGGGATTCGGGGCCTACTTCCAGGGAGCCTGGTGCGTGGCTCCATGGCCAGAGTCCTGGACCACGAGCGGCCTGGTAAAATACCTCCTGGTATTAGAGCTTTTCTTCATAATTGTTGTGGGCCTCGGAACTGAAAGGGAGAGATGTAGTTTGCTGGTGCGACAACTTAGGAGTAGTAGAATGTATAAAAAGGCAGAGCACAACTTCACCGCAAGCCATCAATCTTCTGAGACACATGGTGCTCAGATGCCTGGCACACGACATTTCACTTAGAGCACTACACGTACCAGGGGTTGATAACAAAATAGCAGACGCCCTGTCACGTTGCCAATGGCAACGATTCTGGGAGCTGGCTCCACTGGCTCAATTAAAAGGTATGACTTGTCCGGCTTATGTTTGGCAGATCATCGGGCCGGCATAAGGGAGCCAGCAGAAACATCTTTAGCCCCCCGCACCAGGAGAGCGTATAGTTCGGCGTGGTTTCAATGGCGCAGTTTCGTGAAAACGAGAGGAAGGGCAGAACAGACAGGGACAGATGACATCCTGGCCTTCATATGGGATAAATACCAAGCAGGTGCCTCAAAGGCCTCAGTCTCCCTGCTGCTGGCAGGCATATCCTTTTCGGCCTGTATCTTAGGGAAAGAGGACGTCACTAAGCATTTCCTAATCAGTAGAGCCCTCAGCGGATGGGGTAAATTACAGCCTAGGAAGGATGATGTCAGGCAGCCCGTGTCCGTGCCCATTTTAAGACAAATCATAAGCTCAATACATCAAGGAACAGACAGCGCATACAAGACAGTCCTATTTAGCACAGCATTCACGATGGCCTTTTCAGGCGCAATTAGGGTGAGCGAGCTAGTAGCGCAATCCTGGCACGAGATAGGCAACGCAATACTCGGCAAGGCTGTCAAAGTGGGTGACTCGCAAGTGGCATGTAAGATTCTACGGTCCAAAACCGACCAGGGGGGCAAAGGGCATTGGCTGATAATGAAGGTAACCGAAGACCCTGAGATCTGCCCCGTGACATGGTGCAATCGCTTCGCAACAGTACGGCCTCCCAAGAGTGGTTGATACAATTTAATGCCCTGTTTAAGAAGGCTTTGCCTCTCGCCGGGTTGGACCCGACACTCTATGGCACGCATTCATTCAGGACTGGGGCGGCGACTGAGGCGGGTCAGTCGGGGGCCTCCATAGATAGCATCAAAGCGCTGGGGCGCTGGAAGTCGGACGCGTATAAGAGATACATACGCCCCTAGGGCCGTCTTAGAGGAGGGCAGGCAACGGTTGCAGGGGTTTAAATGTGATTGAAGCAGGTGGTCTGCAACTAATCTGGTCTTCTCCTTCCCTCAAGTTGACAAATCCCCCCCCCCACCCGCCCCCACCCCTCCCCCTGTCGGTAGTGCTTGGATTAACCGCCCGCCATGGTATGTGGGGGCATGAAGGATCATTCCCAGCTTTCTCCCCGGACTAAGGCCTGATTAGTGGTAAGCCACCGGGGTTTTTGCCTTCATTGGGGCTACCGGCAAATCCTAACCCCCCCACCCCCCACCCTTTTTGTGTTTTTCCATCTGTTTTTCACTAACCATGTTTTCGTGATGCTTGCTGTTGTTTACCTGTATATAGTGTTATCACCAATGGGGAGGCACAGGAAGGAGTTTGGAGGAGGAGAGCAACTTAGTGAACTAGTCACGGTCTGATATTAGATTATTTCTGCTTTACCCACAGGTGCTTCAGCAGGGAAGATCCGGGTTTGGGTCATTGGGCACTCGTACATCCACTGGGCATCCAAGCATAGCGAGGCTAAAAATAGGATCAGTGTGGGACATAAACAAGTTAGTATACGTTGGATAGGTAGACGAGGTATGCAATGGAAAGCTCGTAATCCCCCGCTGTCCGTTGAAATTGCAAAAGTTAGCGCCCCAGATATATTGATAATACATCTAGGGGGCAATGATGTAGGGCTAGGTAAGTCCCTCAATGTGATTATAGCCATAAGGGAGAGTTTGAAGGCAATTAAAGCCCAGTGGCCTTCATTACATCTATGCTGGTCCCAAGTCATACCCAGATTAGCTTGGATGTCCCACATCGATCCCGCGATTATGAAGCCAATCATCAAGAAATTGAACCAAAACGTAGGTAGAGTGGTAAGGTCCCTGGGCGGGGCTAGCATTAAACACACCCAAATAGCAATCGATCAGGTTCAGCTATATCGGAACAGACGGGGTGCACCTCACAAACGAAGGTTTGGGTCTTTTTATCGGGCAGCTATTTAGAGGGATAGAGGAAGCATGTAGGACGATCGGTGGCGGGCTGTAGGTCCCAAGGACCTCCAGCGTTGGCAGGAAGGCAAATGTGGCAAATGTGGTGAGTCGGCAACCGGTCACATGGTGCTACCGCTGATTGGCCAAAGGGCACTACCCTCTTTGAAGCACCTTGGCTCTTGGTTCATTAAACAGAACTCCTTGGAATGCTCTGTACGGGCAGGACACTGCGAGCCCAGAGGGGGGACAGGTAAACTGAAGCCAGATTTAGCACCGGCCAATCGTAAAGGAGTTGTCCTGGGACCAGTGGTTAGTGCCTCAGGGCCATACACTGTTTGGTAAGTTTTGACACACTCGGGGTCGCCTCACCATCTTTGCCTTCTCCACCACCGAGTATAAAAGCTAATCCAATTATAATCCAATCAATAAATCACAACGTGAATTAGTTAAATTTAACAGTTGTCCGCGTCTTTACTCATGAAAGTATGTTATATTGGTTAAATATGTCACAAAGGGTAAGGTAACAGAGGTTAGGGCTCTTCAATCTGCAGTTTATGCAAGAAGCAGAGCTCTCTGTGAAACGTTTGAGGATGCAACAACAGTGTTGTACATTTTGTTCCTTCACTCAGTGCTTGGTTCATTTAATGAAACCAATATTGTACTTCAGTATCGTGCCCCTTTTATCCACAAATTGCACGAGTGCTTACTGGATTTATACAGATTGTTGTTGCTGAAGTTGGTCAAACGAAACATAATTAAAGGTGCTGACACTTTTGAAAGACTTCTGGCCATAGATTTTGGTTACCCAGACATGCAAATGAGGGACAGAGAATTATTTATTGGCTTTACCACTAGAAACTACATAAGGACCTGTGCTTCTCTAGAGCCAACAGCAGTGAGAAGGTTTATTCAGGAAGTTAGAGAATTTTATTGTTCTGCTCTAGCATATATGAAAAATAAGTTTCCCTTTAGTGACGATGTAGTAAAGGCAATGAAAGTTTTTAACTACAGAAAATGCATGGAAGCCGATTTTGAAGATATTGAAATACTGGCACAACGTTTCCCACAAGTGGTAAAGATTTCAATGATCCAAAAGTTGCATGAGGAATTTTCAGAATACCGAGTTTGTGACTTGCCTGAGTCCTCTTTAAACAAATGCACAGATGATGGTGTGGAAAGAGTGGACTGTATTTGGCATGAACTAAGTATGGTCACTCATCCAGCAACACGGAACCCAAAGTTTCCTTTATTATCAAATATGGAAAAATCACTCCTAGTCCTCCCTCACAGCAATGCCGAAATTGAACGCGTTTTCAGCATGGTCCGCAAAGTGAAGACTGAGCTCAGGGGACAATTGTCTACAGAGGGAACTTTAAAAAGTCTCTTACAATGCAAAATTAATTTGTTTACAGACATTAACTGTCACCAGTTCAAACCCTCCCTAGAGCTTTTGTGTAAAGCAAAGTCTGCTGCTTATCAATTGAGGAAATCAAGTAAACAGAAAATCGGTGGTTTTGTTTGTTTTGCTTGAGTTTCATGTTCATTATTGTGATATTTTATGAGCCGGCACTTTATACAACATTGTTTATTTGGATATAGTTTACATAGTGAAGCTTGGTTATATTTTTGCATTGTGTAATTTTTGGATATATCATAGATATAAATCTGTCGAACAGCGCTATGTTATAGAGTTGTGTTAACTTTAGTAATTTTAATGTTATATTGTTGAAGCCATAATTTAATTTATTTATTATAAAGTTAATAACTTATTGTTGATTATTTATATATAATTCTGTTGATAAAGTTTGCGTTACTTATTATAATGTTTATTTAATGTTTAAAACATGTTTGTTTTCATATTAAAAATCTTTGTCTTTGGAAATGAGCAAGTCATTACTTTGTCACCTATACACAAACACATTATGATTACATGCTGATCAAACTACTACAGGTTGAGCTGGTCACGCCCAATAGCGGAGCTGGTCAAGACCAGTGGGCGGAGCTGGTCACGCCCACAATGTTTTTTACAATCTCCCTGAAATTAATTTTCAAAAGTTGGCAAGTATGAACTAGTCTAGTTAAGGCTATAAATGTTTATGTGTTCTGGTTTGGCTTAAATGTAAATACGCCTGCCGGAGACCTGGCTCATATTCTTCAAATGCATATTTCCATATTGGTGTAATTATGCTTTTAATGCACATGGCATAATCCAGACACATATGCTGGAAATGCAGAGCCGGAGGCATATTAAGATCTGTCCGGCTCTGCATATGAACAATAATGTGCTCATTTCGGGATTCATTTAGAATCGGCTGCAATTTAAACTGAAATCGTAAGTGTAAATCGCATCCCGTAATTTACACAGTTTTTAGAGTGGCATGAATCTTTCGAATACTACGCAAATTGCACAAACACGCTTCTTTATCTACTTTTATGGGCCGGTGTGCAAGAGTATCATGCACAGCCCCCTGTAAAGCAGATAATTAAATAAAAGTTTTGTAAAAATAATTAAAAATTGTTCTTTCCCCCCTCAAAACAGCACAAGGTGTTTGGGAGGGAGTGCACACCTTTTTTAAAAATGTATTTATTTTTTACTTTGTTTTTTAATACACCAAGGTTTCTTGCACCAGCTGAAAGCACCCGCAAAAGATACATCTCCTATATACCTATCTGTGTTTGCTTTCAACTCAAAATAGCATGTAAAGTGTGTGAACACGCCTTTACATAGCTGGGCTCGCCCACTATCTCCCCCGTTCAGTGCAGTGCATTAGCGTCATGTCAATTTTATTATTCTTTACATGGAATATGGGCTAACACAGTAATGAATAGGTGTTGCACTCTAAAATTACCTATGGATGCACACCCTAAAAACAGTACAGGGGTATTCAGGAGACATAATAATCAAGCAATAAAAACCACCCCTTTGAGTGGTTTTTATTGCTTAATTATTATGTCTCCTGAATTCTCCTGTATTGGTTTTGGGTATGCATCCGTAGGTAATTTGAAGGTAATTTTAGAGTGCAACACCTCTTCATAATTTTTCTATTCCACGTCTCATCAGCTTCTTTAGCACACTGTGACAGCATAAACATGCTGATTTTAATTATTTATTTACAGACAGATGAAGATTTAATGGAACACACAACAATTTAGAAAGATTTGTCCATGGCAGTCTCTTTTTGGGCTTGATGAATTTGAAAGGATAAATCTGGACTCATAGCAGCTATTACTTATTTAGCAAGGAGAATAGTAAGGACTTCAGAGTTTGTGTTAATGAAACACTACAAAAAAAAGAGCATGAGATCTGCTTATTTCTTCCTGTTTCTAATTAAGTTAAAGAAAGAAAAACAAACACCATCTAGACTGTCTTGAAATTATTATTTTAGCTGATTCAATATATTCAAGGTTCTAAGATCAGCCTGTATCATAGAATGCAGTGTGCCTTCTAAACAATGGCTATGTTCTTTAGATGTCCATTTGACTGCTAGTAGTTCTTGTTCCAGAGGTCAAAGTGGAAATTTGAAGTGACGGCATGGAAATTTAGAAGTGCTGGATTTAAAAATGTAAGTGGGCAGAGACATCCAGTGGAAGGAAGCACTAAGTGTGTTTGGCATTGGGCTCCGTGTTTGGCGCTGGGCTCCATGTTTGGTACTGTCCTGGTTCTATCCGTCTAACCTGATGGAGTGGCTGGCCTGCCCAAGATGTCTTTTTTTAGAGGAGTGCGGTGGAGCGCAGACAACTGATGGACAGCTCAAGTGGATGGATCTGACATCTTGGTGCTGGTTAGTGTACATGGAGAACTATTTCATTTACTAAACCGGAGTCTGGACGAAATGTAGTGACCTTCTTGCAGAGGCCCAGATAGATGCTGTCTGTCAAATCAACTGATCGTTTGCTGGCAGATTTCACAACTTACATTTATCTGGCTATTGGCTACTTGACTATTGCTGGCTGGTTTTGTGCCTGGCAAATTTATGAACTTTTACTAACTTACTAACCCACAGCTGTTGGAGACCTCATTTTCAGCTTTTATCTAACTCAGCGCTACTGTTTTGAACATATCTGTATACGTTCTATATGCTGTGTACATTGCAGGTGGGTGAAAAATCCTACTTGTTTAACCCATCTAATTATAGACCTAATTATAGAATTGAAAGATTATCTGATTTACTTAATTTAATTTGTTCTAAGCCAACCAGAAGTCCCTGACGGAGTAGCGGAGGAGGTGATTTAGATGTGGTGAGCTATTTTTACCGTTACTGAAATTTTGGCTAATGCAGTGGTTCCCAAACTTTTGCAGTTCGCGACACCCTTAGAGTCTCCATAATTTTTTCAAGGCACCCCTTCAAAATAATTACCGAGCAGTCCTATTTTATAAGTAGCTGCGTCAAAAAACGTAATAATTATTTAGGCCAGGACAGAAATACTTATTAACTTGTATGCAAAAATACACATAAATCCAAGGGAAAATAATATTTTTATATATTTTTTTCAATTATATTTCTGTCAAAGAATAATTTACAGCTAACTCACTCTGTGCCCCTGCATCATCTCCACACACACTGTGGCCCTGCATCATACCCACTCACTCTGCGCCCCCTCTGCATCCACTCACTGTGCGCCCCCTCTGTATCCACTCACTCTGCGCCCCCTCTGCATCCACTTACTCTGCGCCCCCTCTGCATCCATTCACTCTGCGCCCCTTCTGCATCCTCGCTGTGTCCCCTATGCATCCTCTCTCTGCTCCCTCTTAATCCCGTCATGGCCAGGAAGAGAGAAAAAAAAACCAAACAAAAAAAAACAACTTATCAATCCGGTAAAAACTTATCATCCTCTCTCCTGTCGCTTCTCACTGAATGTCGGGTGAGATGACGTCACGCCCGACATTCAGTGACAAGCAGCAGGTGAGAGGATGCTAGGCGCCTCCCAATTGGTAAGATTTTTTGTTTTGTTTTGTTTTTTCCTCATCCTGTCCACGGCACCCCTGTGACAGCGCCGCGGCACCCTTGGGAGCTGCGGCGCACGGTTTGGGAACCTAGGGGCTAATGCAATATTTTAGTGCCTCGGTGCATGTGAACAAGGGAATTGAACTGGGCAGGCTGTACACAGCTATTTGGATTCGTGGCTCTGTTTGTCTAAAGATCAAGAGTTTAAAGGACCAATGGGGATTTCTCTCTGAATATCTTGTTTCTTTTGACAATCTTCTTATATGCGGAGTAAAAATACAGACATCTCTGTGTGGTGTCTGAATATGAAAATTCTGCATAGTCCATCTTTACCACGTAGACTCTTTTCATTATATCAGGTACACTAGTGGACTTATAGGGGTATATTTACTAAACTGTGGGTTTGAAAAAGTGGAGATGTTGCCTATAGCAACCAATCAGATTCTATCTCTAATTTTTTGAGAATGTACTAAATAAATGATAACTAGAATCTGATTGGTTGCTATAGGCAACATCTCCACTTTTTCAAACCCACAATTTAGTAAATACACCCCATAGAGTCTAATCTAGGTGAAAATTGGTGAAGATACCAGTATTAGTGTATCTGGGAAAGAGAAAGACTTCAAAAGTGTGAAATTGTGACTATAATTCAGCAAATACTCTATATTTTTGTGAGCTAACATTTAGATTTACAGATGAGATTTTATTCTATTATATTTCCTTTAGGACTATTTAGAAAAACAGAGATTAACAGCACCAGGTTATTGGATTCATATTCAAGTATATATCATCCCTAAATTTACTGATCGTACAGTTCTATCCAGAATTATATTATTATTTTTCTTATAATTCTCTGAAGGGTGCACCTGGACACTTATATACAACACATAGAGAGAGGCGACGAAGTGTTTATTGAGGCACTCTGGGATATATTTTATATATTAAAAACCAGGGGGTAAATGTATCATACTCTGCTTTGTACAAGTAGCCGGAAATGCTGAATGTATTGCCAAAACTATATTACTCACAGTTAATAAAATATATTTTACCCCAGATGAAATTCCTTAGGTGACTTTCTATCTGTCTAAAGTCCCTGTTACGGCATGGGATTCCCAAACTCGGCCTCGGCTGCGCTTTAAATTTTAGCTGTCAACTCGCCGATTTCCGGCGACTTGTACAAAGCGGAGTATGATACATTTACCCCCATATATTTTATTGATATATTTTTAAAAGATTGGTTTTGATGGTTGCATATGTATGCGAGAAAAAAACCAAAGAAAGTGAAACTGAATAATATTATTCTATGATTAGCCAACCTGCTGAATATCTGTGTATAGATATATAATTTATTCCAACAGATACAGCTAGCTCTTTATTGAAAATTATAATATATAATTATCATCATGCAGTTTGATTAGGCTAACCTATATGATATATTGGATTGCTTTCTGAGTTATATATCCGGAACAAGATAGTACAGTCAATGATGGCAACAGACTCAGCGGATAGCAGACTCCAGAGGAGAACCAACACAGTCCAGCAAGATATGCAATACACCAGCACAATCAATGAGAAGTATGCATACCGTGGTTCAGAAGCAGGCAGTCAGACAGGAGTGCAGCGATACCTGAGCGGCAGGAGGCCGGCAGAATGAGAAGTCCCTGGATGGATGACGCAGAGGTCTAGTAGGTGCAGCGCACAGGAAAGTAAACCAACAGGGACACGAATCACCAGGAATCGGTAGAACACGGAACTGGACTCTTGGCGGACCCAGGAGAATGGTGATGATCTAGCAGCAGGATAGTAGATGAGACACGAATCCAATGCTGACAGGCGGGTAGAGACCAGCGGGACACAGGAAGGTGTGGAGAGCGGATCAGCAACAGATGGACGATTAGCGCTGGCAGCAGGAGCAGGACTCTGCGGACACACGGAGGTAACCAGTAGCAACCAGCAGGTGCAAATAGCGATGGAACACGGGTGAGCAGAGTAGACCAGGAGCTGTTGATCACGGGAGTAGCGAATGGCAATAATAGCAGCAGTCTCGAGGAAACACGGGAGAGATGAGATGAAGACTGTAGCGCACAGAGGTAGCGGATAGGAACCAGCTCACAGTCACGATGTTGAAACACAGACGAGTTGCAAGCTGGAGTCTGAAGTGCACGGAGGCAGCGGGTAGGACTCAGCTAACAGTCACGATGTTGAAACACAGACGGGTTGCAAGCTGGAGTCTGTAGTGCACGGAGGCAGCAGGTAGGAATCAGCTAACAGTCACGATGTGGAAACAGACGAGTTGCAAGCTGGAGTCTGTAGTGCACGGAGGCAGCGGATAGGAATCAGCTCACAGTCTAGATGATGAACAGGTGAGTAGATGTGGAGAGTGGCTGTAGTGCACGGAGGCAGCGGATAGGAATCAGCTCACAGTCTAGATGATGAACAGGTGAGTAGATGTGGAGAGTGGCTGAAGTGCACGGAGGCAGCGGATAGGAATCAGCTCACAGTCTAGATGATGATATGAGATAGAGTTGAAGTGGTATAGAAGACTGTAGTGCACGGAGGCAGCGGATAGGAATCAGCTCACAGTCTTGATGATGAACTTGATGGTAGAAGTGGTATGGGAACCACAGTAGTAGAAGTGGTTTGGAAACCACAGGGGTAGAAGTGGTTTGGAAACCACAGGAATCAGCAGCGCTGAATAAACGAGGAAACACAGGAACACCTTCAGAGACTCATGGGGAATGAGACTCCAAGATCAGGCAACGTGGTGTTGACCACAGGTGCTTAATATAGGGAGTGTTGCCTGATCTGCCAATTAAGTTAAAGGGACATACACTGAAGGGTAGGAAAGGGCTGCGCATGCGCAGACCCTCAGGATGGAGGACGGCCACGGTTCCTAAATGTCCGGGAAGAGGCACTCACGGTCCGGTGAGTGACAAAGGGTCTCCAATGCCGCTGCTGGGTTGTTGTGTCTTCGCCAAGGGAACCAGTCCGTGGGTCAGTATGCTGTACACTTCAGAACTATGGCCTCAGAACTCCGGTGGAACGATGAAGCTCTTGTGGCTACATTCTGGCAGGGTCTTTCGGATCGGATTAAAGACGAGCTGGTGTCTCAAGAACTCCCTGCATCTTTGGATGATCTCATCTCCCTCTGCGTTAAGATTGACCTACGTTTCAAGGAGCGTAATTTTGAGAAAGAACAGTCTCGACGCAGTATGATCCGTTTAGCTCCTAACTTCCAAACACCTGTTCTTCCGCCTGAGGAACCGATGTAATTGGGAAGGACCCGCCTATTGGCAGAAGAGAGAGAGGAGATTTCGTAATAAGTTATGTTTATATTGTGGAGAGAGCGGTCACCTTCTGAACTCTTGTTCCAAACGTCCGGGAAACGACAAGGCCTGACGTGTTCGGAAGCAGTATCATTGGGCCTCCTTTCTCAGTCTCCCTCAATCCATTATAATAACAATTGTCTCACCATCCCTATTTCCTTACAGTCTGGACATCATACCTTTTCTCAGTCAGCCCTCCTAGACTCCGGGGCTGCAGGGAACTTCATTTCTGCCGCCTTGGTAAGGCAATTCTCCATTCCCACGCAAGCATT
The DNA here is from genome assembly GCF_038048845.1 of Mixophyes fleayi. Classification (NCBI taxonomy): domain Eukaryota; kingdom Metazoa; phylum Chordata; class Amphibia; order Anura; family Limnodynastidae; genus Mixophyes; species Mixophyes fleayi. Next base: position 84,903,234 of record NC_134410.1, read on the forward strand.
GGGACAACCTATATCCCTTTTAGCCATCGATGGGGGAAGAATTCCTGAAGGATCTATCCTTGTACGCACCACTCCTCTTCTTCTTCAGATTGGAGCACTCCACCAGGAGAGTATCTCCTTCTTTGTGATTCACAAATCTACCAATCCAGTCATCCTTGGACTACCATGGCTTCGTCTCCATTCCCCGAATATTGACTGGCAATCTGGTCATGTCTTATCTTGGGGACAACATTGTTTTTCTAATTGCCTTTCTAAGGTGGTTCCTCGAAGAGATTCCAAATGCCACAAGAGATTACCCTTGGCCCTTCTTCCTGAGCCCTATCAAATCTTTTCCGATGTCTTTTCTGAACAAGAAGCTACGAAACTCCCTCCACATAGAATTTGGGATTGTAGCATCGACCTGATTCCTGGTAAACCAGTACCTCGCGGCCGAGTGTACCCTCTCTCCGTACCCGAGTCCAAGGCTATGGAGGACTATGTCCACGATACTCTGAGAAAGGGCTTCATCCGAAAATCTTCTTCCCCTGCTGGGGCAGGCTTCTTTTTTGTGAAAAAGAAAGACGGGGGCCTCCGCCCCTGTATCGACTACCGAGGTCTAAATGCCATCACCGTAAAGAATTGCTACCCCTTACCATTAATCTCTGAATTATTTGATCGGATTAAGGGAGCTACCATCTTCTCGAAATTGGACCTCAGAGGAGCCTATAACCTGGTGCGTATTAAGGAGGGAGATGAGTGGAAGACTGCCTTCAATACCCGGGACGGTTACTTTGAATATTTAGTCATGCCCTTTGGGTTGTGCAATGCTCCTGCTGTGTTTCAAGGTTTTATGAATGAACTCTTTCAAGACTTGTTGTATCAGTTTGTGGTCATCTACCTAGATGATATCCTCATCTTCTCCCAAGATTTGGTATCGCATCGCAAACATGTCCTGGAAGTCCTGTCTCAGATCAGGGAAAACCATTTATACTGCAAACCAGAAAAATGTACCTTTGAACAAACACAGGTTCCTTTCTTAGGTTACATCATTTCTGGCACTGGATTGCAAATGGACCCCACCAAGTTAAAGGCCATTCTAGATTGACCTCAACCCTCTGGTCTGAAGGCTACACAACGGTTCCTAGGCTTTTCCAATTATTACCACCAGTTTATTAAAGGATACTCTACTCTTGTGGCTCCTATCACCGCACTGACCCGGAAGTCTGCGAATGCCAAAGTATGGTCTATGGAAGCTACTCAGGCCTTTGCTACCTTAAAATCTCTCTTTTCCTCGGCTCCCGTCCTCCAACAACCTGACTGTTCTCGTCCTTTCATTCTGGAGGTGGACGCATCCTCCGTAGGTACAGGAGCAGTTCTCTCGCAACGAGATTCTATGGGTAAACTACGTCCATGTGGTTTCTTTTCCCGTCACCTCCTACCTGCTGAGAGGAACTACGGCATTGGGGACAAGGAGCTCCTGGCAATTAAATTGGCTCTTTTTGAATGGAGACATCTCCTAGAAGGTGCTCAGTTTCCCATTACTATATACACCGACCACAAGAACTTGCTATATTTGCGTACTGCTCGCTGTCTAAATCCTCGGCAGGCAAGATGGTCCTTATTCTTCTCCCGTTTCGATTTCAACATCTCTTTCTGTTCTGGATCTAAGAATATTAAGGCGGATGCTCTCTCCCGCTCAATTTATCCTGCTGACTCGGAACCATTGGAGGAGAATAAAAAATTTTCTGGACCCTAGCCGAATTTTGGCAGCAACACATCTCAAGAGAAGCTGTCCCCCAAACAAGACCTTCATTTCTGCTCCTCTCCGCATCAAACTGTTACGATGGGCTCATCATTCCCTCTTCTCAGGTTACGCTGGCATTCGCAAGACTTTGGTGTTGCTATCTCGCAACTACTGGTGGCCTTCCTTACAAGAGGATGTAGGGAGGTTCGTGTCTTCTTGTTCCTTATGTGCTCAACACAAGACTCCTAGGAGGAGACCTTATGGCCATTTGCTTCCACTGCCAGTTCCCGAATACCCGTGGTCACAAATCTCCATGGATTTCATTACGGATCTACCTTCCTCCAAGTCTTGAACAGTAATCCTAGTGGTCACAGATCGTTTTTCCAAAACCGCTCATTTCATTCCACTGAAAGGTCTTCCTTCTTCCTCCTCTTTGGCCGATATTTTTATTAAGGAGATATTCCATCTTCATGGTTGTCCTCATCACATTGTCTCTGACCGTGGTTCTCAGTTTATATCCAAGTTTTGGAGATCCTTTTGTTTCAAGTCTGGAATCAAACTCGATTTTTCCTCCGCATATCATCCCCAGTCTAACGGCCTCACAGAGAGAACTAACCAGGAGCTGGAGAAATTCTTAAAAATATACATCTCTGCCAATCAAGACAATTGGGTGGATCTCCTTTCATGGGCTGAGTTCGCCCATAATAACCATTTCCACGAGGCTAGCTCCAACTCTCCTTTTTTTGTTCTCTATGGCTGTCATCCCAGATTACCCACCTTTCCCCAGATTTCTTCTACCGAGGTTCCAGCAGTGGACATATTATTTCGCAAGTTTTCCCACATCTGGGAACAAACCAAATTAAGCCTTAGAAAGGCCATCACTCGCTCTAAACAGGCCTACGATAAAAGGAGAAGAGCTGGTCCTAATTTCTCCATCGGGGACAAAGTATGGCTGTCTACACAGAACATTCGTTTAAAGGTTCCCAGCAAGAAGTTTGCTCCCAGGTTCATTGGTCCTTTTTCCATTTCCAAGATCATCAATCCAGTAGCCTTCAGACTAAAATTACCACGTTCTCTTCGTATCCCAGATGTTTTTCATGTTTCCTTGCTGAAACCAGTGGTTAATAACGAATTTTCCACTCCTTCCAGAGTTCCTGCTCCTGTTATTATTCAGAATCAGGGTGAATATGAGGTGAAACAAATCCTAGTCTCTCGTAAAGTCAGAGGTTCCGTACAGTTCTTGGTAGACTGGAAAGGATATGGCCCTGAAGAACGCTCCTGGGTAAGAGCGGCTGACCTTCATGCCCCCCGTCTACTCAAACTTTTTCATAAGAAATTTCCCTGTAAACCTGTGTAGGTGTCCGGAGTCCACCTTTAAGGTAGGGGGTACTGTAACGATACTTACCTCTCCTCCACTCCCCCGCCGCTCCGTCGGACCCGGAAGCCGCACTTCCGGGTTCGGCGGTCACATGACCGCCAGACCTGGGCGGGGAATTCAAATCTGGACTTCCTATTTAAACAGCGCTCTGACACTCTAGAAGTGTCAGAGCAACTTACCTGTTACTGGCTCCTGATTCCTGTGTCCTCCTGGTCTCAGCTCCTTGTGTGTATTGATCTTCTGTGTACCGACCCGGCTAGCTGACTTCGCATCTGTTCTGGTCACCCGTGTACCGACCCGGTTTGATTGACTCCGAGATTGTCTCCCGTATCTGTCTGCATTGCCTACCTGTGTACCAACCCGGCCTGTCCGACTATTCTCATCCTGCTCCTATTCCGCTGTACTACATCTTGAGGCAAACTTGAGGACCGCGACCTGCGACTCCTGGCAGCAAAGCCCATCCTGCCTTGCGGCGGTTCTTGGTGAATACCGGGGAGATCGTTAGACTCCACGCCTCAGGTAAGCCAGCGCTAATCAAGGTTAGTAGTGTATCCAGTAATCCGTTACAGATATATCACTCGTGGCCACTGGAATAAATATTGGAACAGCTGATAGAGAAGTCCCCTGCTACACTGCAACTTCTGTCTGAAAAGGAACGGAGCTTGCAGTGAGAGGTAAAGATGATGAAACCGAACGTAGGCAGTTGCCAGGGGTAACTGCAACCCACAGTACCAGGGAAGCAGTTCTTAGGCGGTCTCCAGGGGTAACTACAACCCACAATACCGGGGAGTGTCCGGAGATATGAGGGAAACAGTTCCTAGGTGGTTCGTCAGGGGTAACTACAATTACAGGCACACAGTGATATATGTAAACAGTCAAAAGTACCTGTGGAAAGGTAGAGTCTGGAGCCAGAGGGAGATTTTTTAAATCTGAGCGCAGTGATGCTGCAGGGGCTGAGTCTCCGTATACAGGTTAGGATGAGCAGAGGAGCTGGAGCTCACGCCGGGGCCATGCCTGGGAGCACGACTTTACCGGGGTCCGGAAGATAGCTGACTGGAACTGGTGAGTAGATAGTAGAATATTCAAGGGAAAAGCAGGGTCTGTGCACAGGGAATCCAATGGAGAGTAGTCAGGAACAGAATCAGGTCTGGCACACGGGATATTGACACAGGAGAAGAGTCAATGCAGAGCCGAGTCGGTACATAGGGAAATCCAATGAAAAGTAGACAGGAACAGAACCGGTCTGGTACACGGGGATACAACTAGCCAGCAGGAAACAACAGGAACAGGTAACAGGGAGAACACAAGGGAGCAGAACACTATGGTATCATCATTATCATCAACATTTATTTATATAGCGCTAGCAAATTCCGTAGCGCTTTACAATTGGGAACAAACATTAATAAGACAATACTGGGTAATACATACAGACAGAGAGGTAAGAGAACCCTGCTCGAAAGCTTACAATCTATAGGACAATGGGAGTTAAAAACACAAGGGCATGTGCTACATCATATTGCACAATGGACCAGCCAGACTGCAAAGGTAAAAGTACTGAGTGGGCTGTGTGTGTTGCAATGTTGGTCAGAAGGTTGTTGTCTTGCGTTAGCAGTGTAGAGGATGGCAATAGGGTAATCTAGGGAAATTAAGATGATGGTTGAGCAATATCATAACCTTGCCTGAAGGGGTGGGTTTTCAGTGAACGCTTGAAGGTTTGAAGACTAGAGGAAAGTCTTCCTGTGCGAGGGAGGGAATTCCACAAAGTAGGTGCAGCCCGGAAAAAATCCTGTAACCGAGAATGGGAGGATGTGATGAGAGTGGAGGAGAGACCTAGATCTTGTGCAGAACGGAGGTGTAGAGTAGGGAGATATTTCGAGACAAGTGAGGAAATGTATGTCGGTGCAATTTTGTTGATGGCCTTGTATGTTAGTAGAAGAATTTTATATTGGATTCGTTGAAATACAGGCAGCCAATGTAGAGACTGACAGAGTGGCTCAGCAGAGGAATAACGGTTTGTAAGGAAAATCAGTCTAGCCGCTGCGTGCAAAATAGATTGTAGGGGTTCAAGTCTGCCTTTGGGAAGACCAGTAAGGAGGGAATTGCAATAGTCAATGCGGGAGATGATGAGTGCATGAATTAATGTTTTTGCAGTGTCTTGTGTCAGATATGTGCGTATTCTGGAAATGTTCTTTAGGTGTATGTAACATGATTTAGATATAGAGTTGATGTGGGGAATAAACAACAGTTGAGAATCAAGGATTACACCTAGGCAACGAGCTTGCGGGGTGGGATTTATGGTCATGTTATCTTTGGTGGGAATATTATTAATTCAGTTTTTGAAAGATTGAGTTTGAGTTGGCGAGAAGACATCCAAGATGAAATGGCAGAAAGACAGTCAGTAATGCGAGACAACACAGATGATGAAAGATCAGGAGAGAATTGATAAATTTGTGTATCATCCGCATAGAGATGATACTGAAATCCAAAGGAGCTTATTAGTTTTCCAAGAGAAGTGGTGTAGATGGAGAATAGCAGAGGACCTAGGACTGAGCCTTGTGGAACTCCAACTGATAAAGGAAGCGGAGCAGAGGTGGATCCAGAGAAATTAACACTGAAAGAGCGATTAGATAGGTAGGATGAGAACCAGGATAGGACAGTGCCTTCAAGACCTAGGGATTGCAGCGTTTGTCTGAGGAGAGAGTGGTCAACAGTGTCAAATGCAGCAGAGAGATCCAGTAGATTTAGAAGAGAGTATTGGTTATTATTTTTTGCTGTGATCAAATCATTGACAACTTTGGTCAGCGCCGTCTCTGTGGAGTGTTGAGAGCGAAAGCCTGACTGAAGAGGATCCAATAGGTTGTTTGCTGTAAGAAAGTGTGTGAGGCGTGTGTAGGCAATTCTCTCGAGAAGCTTGGAGGGACATGGGAGCTGGGAGATGGGGCGGTAATTTATGAGAGAGTTAGGGTCAGAATTCTGTTTTTTTAAAATGGGAGTAATCACTGCATGCTTGAATATAGATGGAAAAATACCAGTAGAAAGAGATAGATTACAGATTTTAGTTAGAGGGGGAATGAGCACAGGAGACAGGGACATACCCATTTGTGAGGGAATGGGATCAAGAGGACAGGAGGTAGAGTAGGAAGATGAGAAGAGAGTAGAAAGTTCCTCTTCATTTGTGGGATCAAATGAAGAGAGAGTGTCAGAGGGTGCTACAAAGGAATTGAGCAGTTTGCTTGTCAAGTGAGATACCATTTCAAGCCTGATCTTATCTATTTTGTCCTTGAAATAGGAAGCAAGATCCTGTGCACTGATGTTAGTTGGAGGATTAGGGGCGGGAGGATTCAGAAGAGAATTAAATGTGTTAAAGAGGCATTTGGGGTTAGAAGCCTGAGCATAGATGAGAGATCGGTAGTATATTTGTTTAGCAGTGTCCAGAGCATTTCTGTAGGAGTGGTAGAAATCAGTATGGTAAACGTATTACCGGTAATCCTGCAGAGGATTAGCCGACTATTTAAGGAGAGCAGAACCAATAGGCTGCAAGTAGCAATGAGGAAGCCAGGTGAGTGGACTACATAGGAAATGACAGCATGATTGAGGGTAGTTTCTGACAGAGAACAGACCTAACTGACCCTATCTAAGACCTATCTAATCTATCTAGCTAATCTATCTGCCTATCTGATCTAAATAAACTAATCTATCTAAGAACTAAACTACCTACCTATCTAAACACCCAAGGTGGCTATATAACTACCTACCTAACTACCTACCTACCTATCCCTAACTAACTATCTATCTACCTATCTATCTATCTATCTTGCTAGGTAACTCTGACAGAGAGCCCGGAGAGTCATTACAGCAGCTGTCCTAAATGTCATGTTTTGTTGTGCTTTCTTCTATCTTTGTATGTGGGAGTGCCCATATATTAAACAATTTTGATGAGAATATCAATATGCTTCTGATACTTTATTATGAGCCTTCCCTGAGTGGGCGTTCTTGGGGTTTATTCCAGAGAAAGTTAGAATTACAAAGGGAAGCAGGAAGTTGTTACTGTTTATCTCTGTGGCTGCGAGAAAAAAGTATACTGCATATGTGGATTCAAAAGTCCCCACAGTCTCTGACTGTATTTAAAACTAAATTGTTTTATATCTTCCGGATGGACTGACTTGAATTCTCTTTGCTTAAAGAAAAAAAACCTAAAAGTTTTCTTCAGCTCTTGGAGAGCTATATTGATTCAATACCAAGCTCTATAAAAGGGCAAATCCAGTCCTGTTTTGGATTAACATCATGGTATGAATCTAGACTATTGATGGATGACGCTTTCATTGTTTTAATGGGTGGTTAGCCCCATAACTATACATTTGTCTTAGGTTGATTGGGATCTGGGACATACATTGGAGGAGTTTGGATTTTGGATTAAGGGGAGGTGGGGGTTATTTTCTCTTGTAATGGATCACATTTTAATGACTTTGTGACAGGACAGACCGCCTATGCCACCCTGTCTGTTATTGCTGGGAACCGGCTGGCCTTACTTTGTCACCGTTCCCTTACGTTATCCCAAATACATCCTCTTGCCGCAGTAGGAGGGGCATACAATGCTGCCACAACACCGCTCCTTTATGGCGCCCAGAATTACATTCCTTCTGGGCAACTGTCAATGCTAGTGTACTCCTGTTCTGGTACACTTGGGCTGGTAACTCCGGACCTCTTACTATGGATCAGGGTTGCTGTGGATGGATCCCCCTTGGCCTATCACTCTGACCAGAGCTGCAGGGTTGCGGCAGAGTGGTGGTACTGGAGAGCTGGGTCCAACCTCAGGAACAGCCGGTGAGCGGATTAGATTTAGGGTCTAATCTGCAGGTCACAGGATTACAGCAATATTGAAGAAGTTGTCAAGCAGGGTCTTGAAGCAAAGAGTGATGTTTCCCACTGATTAAAGGTATCAGTGGTCAGGTCAGATGGAACATCAGAATGATACATTTCAATGTACAGGACAGTGCTTTTTATACAGATTTGGACAGAGGCTATTTTTAGAATCAGGATGTAACCTGTTTACCAAAACATAGATTTAGATGCATTGCAAAGCTAACAATATTTACACTAATGTGTGATATCTTACAAATTCAGTGATGTCCTGCATCTTGTTTATAGACACAGGAAATCTAGTAGCAAGGTCTTAATTAACCCTTCCTGTCTTCACACATCAAAAGGCCTGATACTTATATGATAGGCGAAGACCTCGGATTTTTCTCCAATCAACAATGATAGTGTTTCAAATAGTGCTCTTTTCCAGTATAATATGCCCTATGCAAAAAACAAAACAAATAAAGAAACAGCGTAATTCTTTGTTGGCAATATCTTAGTGCTCAGTAATTTCCTGCATAGTGTGTAGTAAAATCAAATTTTCCAGTGACTGTCATTCTTGATTGTCCCTCTATAGGGAGTGCACTAATACCCCGTTCACACTGCTTCAAAAACATGGGTAATTGCTGGGGCAAGCCCAGGCGACCTGGGTCGAGGCTGAGTGTGATCAGGTTCCCTGCTAGTTTCTGGGTCCGACCCGGGTAGCCTCCAGTCTGAACGGTGAGACCTGGCTTTTTCAACCCGGGTCTCACTGAAAGCTATTGAAAAGAGAAAAAAAGAAAAAGAAAAAGAAAAACTTACATCACAAGAGGAGTCAATCAAAGCTTCTTTTGTGATGTTGCCATGGAGACCCAAGCAGACCCAGGTTCAGTGTGTACCCGGTCGACCCAGGAATTTGCAGTGGTGGGAGGCTTTGTCCCCCGGAAATATCACAGGTTCATATACACAGGATATTGCCGAGGGGGCAATGTGAAAATGTTATTTCTAAACAGTAATATGATTGGTGATTTGCTTTATCATGTGGATAAATTTCCTTCAGTGCTGCTGCTATCTTCTGCCTTCACCACACCTCACCCGTTTTGATTTTACTTACAAACGTTAAACAAAGATGAAAACGTTGTATATAGATTCTTTAGCAGTTCCTTCCTTAATGATGTACT